>NC_091369.1:10419104-10444104 GCF_038502225.1 Cherax quadricarinatus
CAGGATGCTAACACCACCAGTCGACTAACACTCGGGTACCTACTTACTGTTAGGTGATCTGGGACAGGTGTAAGGAAACACGCCCAAGGTTTCCACCCTGCCGGGCACTGAACCATGAACACTTAGCGTGTAAAGTGAGAGCGTTGCCTACCAGGCCACGGCACACATCATTTATTATTATTAATCATCACTATCAAAGCTGCTTTGTTATTTGTCGTTGTGCATTTTTCTTGTTCCAGTCTGTGTTTCCTCTTTCTCACTTTTTCCCTATCCTGATTTCTCTCTCCCTTCAACGTCATATACAAGATTACTTCCTTATTTTTCCTACTTAATCTCTCATTCCATCCCTCCTACAATGCCATTATTCCATATTCTTTTTATCTCTCGCTCCTCGTTTTCGCTTTGTTCTGCTTTCGCTTTTCCTCTTCTTTCTTATTCTTGCTCTCTCTCTCTCTCTCTCTCTCTCTCTCTCTCTCTCTCTCTCTCTCTCTCTATTCTTTCACATCATCTTCCTCTCACCATCCATTCACTAATGCATCCCTTCAACGTTCCAGTAATACCTCCCTCCCTCCCCTCCATCCATGGAGTAACACCTCCCTTCCACTATCCACCCAGTAACACCTCCCTTCCACCATCTATCCAGTAATACCTGCCTCCCACCATTTATCTTTCACTCTCTCCCTCCCACTATCCATTAATTTCTCTCTCCATACCCTCAGGCTTCTCACTCCCTCCATCCCTCTTCCACTATCAATCCATCCCTCCCTCCCTCCCACCAAGTCACACTTCCTCCCACAATCCATACCTCCCTACCACCATCCTCCCCTCCCTCTCACCATCCCTCACTGCCTTCCACCATCCCTCTCATCTCTGTAAATCACTAGATGTTCGTCACAGCACACTCTTCTTACTGCTCCTCGAGCAGGAAGATGAACAAGATGAGAAGGAAGAGGATCAAAAGGAAGATAATCACACGAAGGACAAACCCGAAAAAGAAACACTAAAAGATAGACACGATGAGGAAGATGAACACGAACATTGAGGAACTCCAGGTCTATTCATAGACCTTAGGTTATTTATGATTTATTAGAAACCCAGGTCACCGTATTAGTTATCGTTAGATCAACTGAAGCCATGCAAGAAATTGCTCACGCTAGTGTAGGATTACATTACGATTAGTTACTTTTAGCTGGAGGCGGAACAACTTATGTTAAAAAAGAGGATGGAGACAGAGGTTCGGTGATGGTGAGCAGAACAGAGGTGGTGGAGACATCGGTGACTGGTACTGAAGACCTAGTAGCAGACACTTCCGAAAACAGTGCTGAAGGAATTGCTGAAGACTTAAACGTGGTTCACCAAGAAAAAAAACTAAGGGTAGCAAAATAACAAAAAGATATACTTAAGCATGAACGCTTCTTGGTGAACCACTAGGTCTCAACCAATTCCTTCAGCATTAACCTCAGAAGTGGTTATCATCAAGTAACACATAACTAGCCACCTCAGTTTACACCAGTACCTCAGTTTATCTTCCCAATCTGATCTAACTTCTCTCTTTTTATCCTGACTCCTTGTAACAGGTTGCTCTGCACTCAACTTCTAACTATAATTCACAAGACATTCGGGTCTCCTCTCAAGCCTCAACTAGCCTGGGAAAGTATTTTGACAGGTGATTAATCTATGATCTCCAAGCACATACAAAAATCTCAGCTATATGACGTTGCTGGTGATGATATTGTAGAAACATTCTTGTTATCCGTGTTAGAGGTAAATGTTGGCCAAGACTGTGCTGAGAAGTGAACTCATCACATTGTTATATTTGTTTATAGAAAATATCATCCCGTATAGCCGAGATGTTGATATTCTGATCATTGTCTCTATACTCTTCAATCTTCACAATTTGAGAGACGCTGTCACCTTGGTGGAACCTACCATAAAGATCCCATCACAGGAAGAAAGGGACGATTCTTTACCTTTTCTTGATGCCCTTATCAAGAAAGAGGAACCTCAAACACTTTTGTCCACCCCAATTCCAAGATGAAATGCGATGCCATCACAGTTTTTCTTTCCTACTTTCAGTCGAGATATGTAAATAAAGAATCCTTTGCAGATGACAAATACATCGAGGACGCCTTGACTACCTCTAGATTTCCTCTACACATCATCCACTCCTGCGAGAGGAAAGCCCTGTCATTCGCACCACTCTGGGGCACATCCAACATTCATCATCGTCTTGTCCTTCCCACAGGACAGGTTGCCACCACCATCACCCCCATCATTTGTAAGGACAACTTGAATGTAACTGTCATACCTTAAATCACAAAGTAAACAACGAGACCACAGACTCGAGAGCACCACTGATGTATGTGCTTACAGCACTGTGTGCAGGGACTTTAACAAGGTTTAGACTCGACTACAAGAACATACACAAGCAGGATGGATGATGTAAAGTAAAAGGACACAAGTGTAACTAATGTGACATTTTATTGTGGCAACGTTTCGCTCTCCAGGAGCTTTATCAAGCCGTTACAAACAGTACATGGACACAGAGGGTATATATAGGCTCAGAGTGAGGTGCAATACTAGTGGTAGTAGTAGTAGTAGTAGTAGTAGTAGTAGTAGTAGTAGTAGTAGTAGTAGTAGTAGTAATACAATATGTAGAACAATTAACTTGCACATGAGTAAACGATGTAAAGGCTATTACATGCATAAATGAACACATTTATGCATGTAGGAACGATAACTTGAACAACGCCTGTGTACAACACCGAAATTCCACCAATCATCTCATGAAGTTCAGGGACGCCCAACTAGTGATCAAAGAAACTAATTTCCGCAGACGCAAGTGCCTCGAATCTTCACTAATAGCCGTTTCTAATACAATTAAACAAAACAAAGGCAGCTTCACCATCTCTGAAGTCTTGGCAAGAATCCTCCTGAAAACATTAAATCCTGCCATCACAGTCTCTCCTGTTAATACTACACAAGCACATTACAGAGAACGAACATTGAAACAGACCTTCTCTATCCAGCCTCCAATAGAAATATTTGTCTAACCAATTTTTGTTTCCCAAGTAATAGCCTTTAAATTGTTTACTCATGTGCAAGTTAATTGTTCTACATATTGTATTACTACTACTACTACTACCACAACTACTACCACTAGTATTGCACCTCACTCTGAGCCTATATATACCCTCTGTGTCCATGTACTGTTTGTAACGGCTTGATAAAGCTCCTGGAGAGCTAAACACTGCCACAATAAAATGTCACATTAGTTGCACTTGTGTCCTTTTACTTTACATATTGTCGGTAATTCTACCAACTTTATTACAGGATGGATGATGTCAACACAGCATGGATGGTTCACCACAGTCTACACTCCCACATCATGGACTGAGAAGCAGCAGTTATCAGGGTAGAACCAAGCGCAGGATTATAGAGGCGTCCACAATATTTCACAAATACTAGAGAGCCAAATAAGAAAAGGTATGTGCTGGCACGACACATCATTCTTACTCTCCTCCATGATTTAAATAATGAAAATGTTGCTCATAACCTGGCCCCGCCTCGTCTCCCTCTCATCACCACCTAGTATAATCACCGTGCTCTCCCTTACTCCATGACCTCCTCCGACCTGACCTCAGGGTGCTGGTTTGCCTTACAAGAGGGTATCTACGTGTTTTTACATACTTGATAAAGTGCACTCCTGAACGAAACGTTGTAAAAAAAATTTCTTTACAAGACAATACAGTGTCTTGCCAGACATTGTATAGTGTCTTGCCAGTGTATAGCGTATTGCCAGTGTATAGCGTCTTGCCAGACATTGTATAGTGTCTTGCCAGTGTATAGCGTATTGCCAGTGTATAGCGTCTTGCCAGTGTATAGTGTCTTGCCAGTGTATAGCGTATTGCCAGTGTATAGCGTCTTGCAAGACAATGTATAGTGTCTTGCCAGTGTATAGTGTCTTGCCAGTGTATAGTGTCTTGCCAGTGTATAGTGTCTTGCCAGTGTATAGCGTATTGCCAGTGTATAGCGTCTTGCAAGACAATGTATAGTGTCTTGCCAGTGTATAGTGTCTTGCCAGTGTATAGTGTCTTGCCAGTGTATAGTGTCTTGCCAGTGTATAGCGTATTGCCAGTGTATAGCGTATTGCAAGACAATGTATAGTGTCTTGCCAGTGTATAGTGTCTTGCCAGTGTATAGTGTCTTGCCAGTGTATAGTGTCTTGCCAGTGTATAGCGTATTGCCAGTGTATAGCGTCTTGTAAGACAATGTATAGTGTCTTGCCAGTGTATAGTGTCTTGCCAGTGTATAGTGTCTTGCCAGTGTATAGTGTCTTGCCAGTGTATAGCGTATTGCCAGTGTATAGCGTCTTGCAAGACAATGTATAGTGTCTTGCCAGTGTATAGAGTCTTGCCAGTGTATAGTGTCTTGCCAGTGTATAGTGTCTTGCCAGTGTATAGTGTCTTGCCAGTGTATAGCGTATTGCCAGTGTATAGCGTCTTGCCAGACATTGTATAGTGTCTTGCCAGTGTATAGCGTATTGCCAGTGTATAGCGTCTTGAAAGACAATGTATAGTGTCTTGCCAGTGTATAGTGTCTTGCCAGTGTATAGTGTCTTGCCAGTGTATATCGTCTTGCCAGTGTATAGCGTCTTGCCAGTGTATAGCGTCTTGCAAGACAGTGTATAGCGTCTTGCAAGACAGTGTATAGTGTCTTGCCAGTGTATAGTGTCTTGCCAGTGTATAGTGTCTTGCCAGTGTATAGCGTCTTGCAAGACAATGTATAGTGTCTTGCCAGTGTATAGTGTCTTGCCAGTGTATAGCGTCTTGCCAGTGTATAGCGTCTTGCAAGACAATGTATAGTGTCTTGCCAGTGTATAGTGTCTTGCCAGTGTATAGCGTCTTGCCAGTGTATAGCGTCTTGCCAGTGTATAGCGTCTTGCCAGTGTATAGCGTCTTGCCAGTGTATAGCGTCTTGCCAGTGTATAGCGTCTTGCAAGATAGTGTATAGTGTCTTGCCAGTGTATAGTGTCTTGCCAGTGTATAGCGTATTGCCAGTGTATAGCGTCTTGCAAGACAATGTATAGTGTCTTGCCAGTGTATAGTGTCTTGCCAGTGTATAGCGTCTTGCCAGTGTATAGCGTCTTGCCAGTGTATAGCGTCTTGCAAGACAGTGTATAGCGTCTTGCAAGACAGTGTATAGTGTCTTGCCAGTGTATAGTGTCTTGCCAGTGTATAGTGTCTTGCCAGTGTATAGCGTCTTGCAAGACAATGTATAGTGTCTTGCCAGTGTATAGTGTCTTGCCAGTGTATAGCGTCTTGCCAGTGTATAGCGTCTTGCAAGACAATGTATAGTGTCTTGCCAGTGTATAGTGTCTTGCCAGTGTATAGCGTCTTGCCAGTGTATAGCGTCTTGCCAGTGTATAGCGTCTTGCCAGTGTATAGCGTCTTGCCAGTGTATAGCGTCTTGCAAGATAGTGTATAGTGTCTTGCCAGTGTATAGTGTCTTGCCAGTGTATAGCGTATTGCCAGTGTATAGCGTCTTGCAAGACAATGTATAGTGTCTTGCCAGTGTATAGTGTCTTGCCAGTGTATAGCGTCTTGCCAGTGTATAGCGTCTTGCCAGTGTATAGCGTCTTGCAAGACAGTGTATAGTGTCTTGCCAGTGTATAGTGTCTTGCCAGTGTATAGTGTCTTGCCAGTGTATAGCGTCTTGCCAGTGTATAGCGTCTTGCCAGTGTATAGCGTCTTGCCAGTGTATAGCGTCTTGCCAGTGTATAGCGTCTTGCCAGTGTATAGCGTCTTGCCAGTGTATAGCGTATTGCCAGTGTATAGCGTATTGCCAGTGTATAGCGTCTTGCCAGTGTATAGTGTCTTGCCAGTGTATAGTGTCTTGCTAGTGTATAGTGTCTTGCAAGTGTATAGCGTCTTGCAAGACAGTGTATAGCGTCTTGCAAGACAGTGCATAGCGTCTTGCCAGTGTATAGCGTCTTGCCAGTGTATAGCGTCTTGCCAGTGTATAGTGTCTTGCCAGTGTATAGTGTCTTGCCAGTGTATAGTGTCTTGCAAGTGTATAGCGTCTTGCAAGACAGTGTATAGCGTCTTGCAAGACAGTGCATAGCGTCTTGCCAGTGTATAGCGTCTTGCCAGTGTATAGCGTCTTGCCAGTGTATAGCGTCTTGCCAGTGTATAGCGTCTTGCAAGACAGTGTATAGTGTCTTGCCAGTGTATAGTGTCTTGCCAGTGTATAGCGTCTTGCCAGTGTATAGCGTCTTGCCAGTGTATAGCGTTTTGCCAGTGTATAGCGTCTTGCCAGTGTATAGCGTCTTGCAAGACAGTGTATAGTGTCTTGCCAGTGTATAGCGTTTTGCCAGTGTATAGCGTCTTGCCAGTGTATAGCGTCTTGCCAGTGTATAGTGTTTTGCCAGTGTATAGTGTTTTGCCAGTGTATAGCGTCTTGCCAGTGTATAGCGTCTTGCCAGTGTATAGTGTCTTGCCAGTGTATAGCGTCTTGCCAGTGTATAGTGTCTTGCCAGTGTATAGTGTCTTGCCAGTGTATAGCGTCTTGCAAGACAGTGTATAGTCTTGCCAGTGTAGTGTCTTGCCAGTGTATAGCGTCTTGCAAGACGCTATACACTGTCTTGCAAGACAGTGTATAGTGTTTTGCAGGAGTGTACAGTGTCTTGCCACCACTCAGAGTCTCACTCCTTCGTTCATTCAACTTTTCTTTCACACTATCACCAAACCAAGCAAAGTGGAGACGTGGGGATACAAACTGGATAAGTATTAAGCCATAGTAGAAATAATAAAATAAGAGATAGTTGATTGATGTGCAGGGAAACAGTGAGCATGCAGTGACTGGATAGTGGAAAAGGATAAACCACCACCAAATCCTCTCGCCACCCTCCCCCTCCGACACCCCAACCAGAAGGGATGGTCCTCACCCCCCTACTGGCACCCATACCCCATTCTCCTGATCACCGAACTACCTTTCATCACCGAAACCCAGCCACCACCACTACATATAACTGTCCAGGACAAGATAAACAGCAGTGATCATGACAGGAATCAGATGCTGTAGGATGTATGATATATGATGTTATACAACATAAAAGTTTTTAATGGGTAATAAGTCTCCATGCTAATTACATCCCACATACCCATGTATTGACCTATAACACCCACACCTGCATGCAGAGCTGAAAGGTAAAGTGAAGATCAGGCTCTTCTGGTACCCAGTTGCAAATAGGATACAGGCAGGATGGCAGTACAGTATACCTGTGGGACATGTGAAAAGGCTCTTGGGAAAAAATCTAAAATCACATGCAACCTTTGCTTTTCAAAACATCATGTTACCTGTGCAAGAATAAACACTGCAACCAAAAATGACATAAGAACATAAGAACATAAGAATGTAGGAACACAGCAGAAGGCCTACTGGCCCATACGAGGCAGGTCCTTATCAAAACGACATCTACCTAAAGCTACTCAAGAAACAACTCCCGCACCCCCCAACACCAATCAAACCCAGCCCCTCCCACTCATATATTTGTCCAGTCTCTTCTTAAAGCTACCCAAGGTCCTAGCCTCTATCACCCCACTGGGAAGACTGTTCCACGCATCTACAACTCTGTTAGAAAACCAGTACTTACCTATGTCCTTTCTAAATCTAAATTTATCCAACTTAAATCCATTATTCCTGGTTCTTACCTGGTTCGACACCCTCAGTACTTTATTAATGTCTCCCTTGTTTATGCCCGTCATCCACTTATACACTTCAATGATATCTCCCCTCATTCTACGCCTCTCCAGAGAGTGGAGATTTAAGGCTTTAAGTCTATCTTCATACGGGAGGTTCCTTACACAGTAAATCATTTTAGTCATTCTTCTCTGTATGTTCTCTAATGAGTCTATGTCCATCCTGTAGTAAGGGGACCAAAACTGAGCAGCATAATCTAAATGAGGCCTCACTAGTGATGTATAGAGCTGTAAAATAACTTTTGGACTTCTGTTACTTATACTTCTTGAGATAAATCCAAGTAATCTGTTGGCCTTGTTGCGCACACTGAGGCACTGCTGTCTTGGCTTTAGATTTCTGCTTACCATGACTCCCAAGTCTTTTTCACATTCTGTATGACCAAGCTCTACTTCACCTAGATTATAGCTTCGAGGGTTATTTTCATTACCAAGGGCAAGTACCTTACACTTATCCACATTAAACTTCATCTGCCATTTCTCAGACCAAGACATTAATTTGTTCAAATCGTCCTGGAGTTCATTGATATCCTCCTCAGAGTGAATTATACGGCCTATCTTTGTATCATCAGCAAACTTACTCATGTCACTAGTAATCCCTTCATCAAGGTCATTAATGTAAATTATGAACAAGAGAGGGCCTAAAACTGATCCTTGTGGAACGCCACTAGTGACTAATCCCCATTCGGATTTCACTCCATTAATGGTAACTCTCTGCTTTCTATTGGTAAGCCATGCCTCAATCCATGCTAGAACTTTACCTCCTATACCATGAGCTGCCACTTTTCTTAAGAGTCTCTTGTGAGGTACTCTGTCGAAGGCTTTACTAAAATCCAAATAAACAATATCATATTCCTTATCACTGTCAACTGCCTCAAATGTTCTATTGAAGAACGTCAGTAAGTTTGTCAGGCAGGAACGACCTCTCGTGAATCCATGCTGAGATTCATTTATCAAGTTATGCTCTTCAAGGTGACTTCTGATAATGTCAGCTATAATTGATTCTAATAACTTGCCCACTATAGATGTCAGGCTTATTGGACGGTAATTTGAAGGAGTGGACTTATCCCCTGATTTGAATATAGGAACCACATTAGCCATCTTCCACATCTCTGGCACAACACTGGTAAGGATGGACGCATTGAATACACTCGTTAATGGCTGACTAAGCTCCATCTTGCATTCCTTAAGTACCCTTGAAAACAACTCATCGGGTCCCGGGGACTTATTTTGTTTCAGTTTGTCTATCTGTTTAATAACCATGTCCCTCGTGACAGTAATATTAGTTAACTTAAATTCATCAGGAACTAAATAATTGTTAATTGTTTCTGGATCTGCAACAGGGATGTGGAACTATGGATAGATATCAGGAAAGCACTCAGGAGGTTAATAAACAATAAACACGAGAAAAAGGAGGAACTATTGAATAGTCTACCTGGAATATATAGAGCATGGGAAGATAGGAGAGGAGTAAAGTCTAACACAGAGAATGCCCAGTCTACAACAACTGACCCAAAAATAAGCAGATACACACTAGAAAAAACACGGGAAACAAAAACAACAGCTAGTTCAGTCCCCAGCCTTAGGGCTGACCCAGACCCAGCCCCCAGCCATTGTGAAAATCTGGATTCAGTTAAAGACTCCTCCACAGCTACCAATGCCATATCCCCTAGTACAGATGTAGTAGAGGAGCCCTCCTCTGGGGTAGACTCTTCTGCAACCATCACAGTCATAGCCCCAGCCCCACCTCCCAGCCCCAGTGCTGACCCAGACCCAGCCCCCAGCCTTACTGCCAGCCCAGACTCTCCTAGGGACACTACCCAAACCACCACAAAAACAGTAAATATACAACCATCATTGCACAAGACCGTGGCCCACAGTACAGATGTTGGAGAGGAGTCTCCTCCTTCCTCTACTGGGGAAAGTAGATGGAATCCAGGACGGGGTGGCCCTGGCTTGGATACTGAGGATTATAGTGCAGTCCCAGAACCTGCAGAAATTGACAACACACCTCCCAACAATTCTCAACCAAAGGTGAATTTGTGCAAATATTATGCTTGGGGCATCTGTACGCATGGAATAACAGGGGAAAAAAATGGGACATGCAACTTTGACCATCCCAAAAAATGTAGCGACCTCCTGTCTAAAGGAGTGTGTCGCTCTTCTTCCTGTACTTTCTTTCACCCAAAAATGTGCCACTCCTCGGTCCTCCAGAAGCAGTGTTACAACATCGAGTGCCCTGCATACCATCTAAAAGGGACCAGGAGGCACAGACCCCACAGGACAAACAATAGTAGCTACGACTACCCAACTCCAGGTGATTTTTTAGTGGCAGGAAACGAAAAAAGAAAATGGAAGGAAATAACAAAAATAGTCCACCACCTTGGAGCCTTGTTGGACTGGAGGCGCAGCCAGTGGCCACCCATGGCCCTCCAGAATTACAACTACTGATGCCAATAACAAAATCCCCCCAACAAACACAGAATACAACCTCGTTCATATTTGCTAATATACAGGGCCTTAAGCCATCCACCAACAACAAAATACCTTTTATCAGTGGACTTCTAGTGGAGTCTAATGCAATGTTTGCAGCCTTCACAGAGACTCACACAAAAGATCACTTTGACAGTGAAATATGGATAAGTGGTTACAACCTTCTTAGATGCGACAGAAAAAACAGGCAACAAGGGGGGGTTGGCCTCTATGTCAAAGAGTCCCTTATCTGCACGGAGTTGCTGAACACCACAAATGAGGTAGTTGAAGTTCTATCAATAAAGATCGAGAACCAAAACCTAGTCATTGTGGTTGTATACAAGCCACCAGATGCAACCTCCCAACAGTTCAAGGAACAGCTACTGAAAATCGATTACTGTTTGGAAAACCTTCCAGCTCCATCCCCAAACATCTTACTGCTTGGTGATTTCAACCTAAGGCATACAAAATGGAAGAATGTAGCAAATAATGTTATAGCTGAAACAATCCCCGGAGGTAGCGCAGATGAAAGGTCACACACACATGAGCTACTAAGTCTCTGCGAAAAACACACCTTAAGCCAGCAGATAGTGGAGCCAACAAGACTAGAAAACACACTTGACCTTATCTTCACAAATAATGAGGACCTGATAAGAGACATAAGAATATCAAAAACAACTAATTCCGATCACAATCTAATCCAAGTCCAGACGTACATGCATAGGGGTCCTGAACAGCAGAATGCATGTACCTGTGAAGGTGTCTTCACAAAATACAATTTCAACAACAAGAACATCAACTGGGACCAGGTAAACCATGTCCTAAACGAAACATGTTGGGAAGATGTCTTAAATGACATGGATCCAAACCAGTGCCTTGAAAGGATCAACTTCCTGGTAGCCGAAGCATGTTCTAGGCATATTCCCCTAAGAAAGAAGAGCAGGAGTAAACTGGAGAGAAAAAGACGCTCCCTCTACAGAAGACGACGAAGAGTCACTGAGCTCCTCAGGAGTGCTAGAATATCTGATACACGAAAGGAGGCGCTGACCAGGGAAGTGGAAACTATCGAACTTAAGCTAAATGACTCTTACAGGAACCAGGAGAGGCAGGAGGAGCTTAAAGCTATTAGTGAAATTGAAAGAAATTCAAAATATTTCTTTTCATATGCCAAAAACAAGGCAAATACCACATCTAGTATCGGGCCCTTACTCAGACAGGATGGGACTTACCCAGACGACAACAAGGAAATGAGTGAAATATTGAAATCCCAGTACGACTCTGTGTTTAGTGAACCACTAATCGGTCTGAGGATCGACGACCCAAATGATTTCTTCATGAATGAGCCTCAAAACTCCATAAATGTATGCCAGATTTCCGACATTACCCTAACTCCGATAGATTTCGAAAAAGCCATTGACAACATGCCTATGCACTCAGCCCCGGGCCCAGACTCGTGGAACTCTGTTTTCATTAAGAACTGCAAGAAACCCCTCTCGCGTGCCCTAAGTACACTATGGAGGAGGAGCTTGGACATGGGTGAAATTCCACAGTCACTTAAAACAACGGATATAGCCCCACTCCATAAAGGTGGCAGCAAAGCATTAGCTAAGAACTATAGACCAATAGCTCTGACGTCCCACATCATAAAAATCTTTGAAAGAGTGCTAAGAAGCAGGATTGCAAATCACCTGGATTCCCAAAATCTGCACAATCCACGGCAACATGGGTTCAGGGCAGGTCGCTCCTGCCTCTCACAACTACTGGATCACTATGACATGGCCTTGGATGCACTGGAAGAAAATCAGAATGCAGATGTAATATACACAGACTTTGCAAAAGCATTTGACAAATGCGATCATGGCGTAATAGCCCATAAAATACGTGCTAAAGGAATAACTGGGAAAGTGGGGAGATGGATCTTCAACTTCCTAACAAATCGAACACAAAGAGTAGTGGTCAACAGAGTTAAATCGGAGGCTGCCATAGTGAAGAGCTCTGTTCCACAAGGCACAGTACTCGCCCCCATCTTATTCCTTATCCTCATATCAGACATAAACAGAGATATACACCACAGCACCGTATCATCCTTTGCGGATGATACTAGGATCTGCATGAGGCTGTCATCTGCTGAGGACGCGGTTAACCTCCAAGAAGATATAAACAAAGTTTTCCAGTGGGCAACGGTAAACAATATGATGTTCAATGAGGACAAATTCCAACTACTCCGTTATGGAAAACTGGAGGAGATAATAACTAGAACAGAGTATACTACTGACTCCGGCCATACAATAGAGCGGAAAAATAATGTAAGGGACCTGGGAGTAGTAATGTCTGAGGATCTCACTTTCAAGGATCACAACAGTGCCACGATCGCACGTGCAAAGAAAATGATAGGATGGATAATAAGAACTTTCAAAACGAGAGATGCCAAGCCCATGATGATCCTTTTCAAATCACTTGTTCTCTCTAGGCTGGAATACTGCTGTACATTAACATCTCCATACAAAGCAGGTGAAATCGCAGATCTAGAGAGTGTACAGAGATCCTTTACTGCACGTATAAGTTCTGTCAAGCACCTTAACTACTGGGAACGCTTGGAAGCACTTGACTTGTACTCGTTGGAACGCAGGAGGGAGAGATATATCATAATCTACACTTGGAAAATCTTGGAAGGAATGGTCCCAAATCTGCACACAGAAATCACTCCCTACGAAAGTAAAAGACTGGGCAGGCGATGCAAAATGCCGCCAATAAAAAGTAGGGGCGCCATTGGTACACTAAGAGAAAACACCATAAGTGTCCGGGGCCCAAAACTGTTCAACAGCCTCCCATCAAGCATTAGGGGAATTGCCAATAAACCCATGGCTGCCTTCAAGAGAGAGCTGGACAGATACCTAAAGTCAGTGCCGGATCAGCCGAGCTGTGGCTCGTACGTCGGACTGCGTGCGGCCAGCAGTAACAGCCTAGTTGATCAGGCCCTGATCCATCGGGAGGCCTGGTCATGGACCGGGCCGCGGGGGCGTTGATCCCCGGAATAACCTCCAGGTAACCTCCAGGTAACCACTAAGCCACCTCTTCCCGCTACCCTCACTTCCCCCGCCTCCTCCACCCACTGTGCCTCCGCCTCCGCCACTGTCCTGTGCAGCATCAGAGACCTGAAATAGAAACATTCTCTCGATGTGTCTGGCAGGACACCTGCCTACTGACGTCACCTGGGCTACAACCGACTGGATGGGTGGTGCTGGGTGAGTGGGTTAGTTGGGTGGGCGTGAAGGGTGAGTGTCTGGGTGTGCTAGGCGAGTGAGATGTCTAGATTCGATGGCAGAGTGGGGTAAGTGGGTGGGTATGCTGTGAGGTGGGTGGTGTGTGGGCGCAGGATCAAGCCTCCAACACTCCCTGTCTTCTGCGACCCACACGTGTCTAACGCTTCATAAAATATAATCTACAATTATGGATTAAAAAAACGAAATGGATAAAATAATCTCTATGCTGCTGAAAGCGCTCTACGGCCCCTACGGGTTTACAGTTTCCCCACGAATATAACGCACGAGAAATTTTAGTCATTGAAAGTGAGGTTAAAGGAGATATAAAGTAAGAACATCAGGACAGAACTGGCAACGCCGCACTTAAAATTGGACAAATTCAGTTGTAAGAGAATGCAGAAAAGCCGGTGATAAGGCAGTCAAGTTGCAGGTGAGTGGAAGAAAACGGGAAGCTGTTGCACTGACGCACTGACTTTCTTGGGTTATCCTGGGTGGCTAACCCTCCGGGGTTAAAAATCCGAACGAAATGTTATCTTATCATTGCAATCACCCTGGGGAGCTCTACAAGCTAATGAGCTGCACCAGTCAACGCGTGTGTGTGTGTGTGTGTGTGTGTGTGTGTGTGTGTGTGTGTGTGTGTGTGTGTGTGTGTGTGTGTGTGTGTGTGTGTGTGTGTGTGTGTGTGTCTGTCTGTCTGTCTGTCTCAAAGGACACTTGTGTACAGATCATTACTGTCACTAACCTCACAGCACAAGCGTCACTAACCTCACAGCACGAGCGTCACTGTAACCTCACAGCACGAGCGTCACTGTAACCTCACAGCACGAGCGTCACTGTAACCTCACAGCACGAGTCACTACCCTCACAGCACGAGTCACTAACCTCACAGCACGAGTCACTAACCTCACAGCACGAGTCATTAACCTCACAGCACGAGTCACTATCCTCACAGCATTAGTGTCACTAACCTCACAGCGTGAGTGTCTCTGTAACCTCACAGCACAAGCGTCACTAACCTCACAGCACGAGCGTCACTGCAACCTCACAGCACGAGCGTCACTGTAACCTCACAGCACGAGCGTCACTGTAACCTCACAGCACGAGTCATTAACCTCACAGCACGAGTCACTAACCTCACAGCATTAGTGTTACTAACCTCACAGCGTGAGTGTCTCTGCAACCTCACAGCACGAGCGTCA
The DNA here is from genome assembly GCF_038502225.1 of Cherax quadricarinatus. Classification (NCBI taxonomy): domain Eukaryota; kingdom Metazoa; phylum Arthropoda; class Malacostraca; order Decapoda; family Parastacidae; genus Cherax; species Cherax quadricarinatus. The sequence continues at coordinate 10,433,796 of NC_091369.1, forward strand.
CTAACCTCACAGCACGAGTCACTACCCTCACAGCACGAGTCACTAACCTCACAGCACGAGTCATTAACCTCACAGCACGAGTCACTAACCTCACAGCATTAGTGTCACTAACCTCACAGCGTGAGTGTCTCTGTAACCTCACAGCACGAGTCACTACCCTCACAGCACGAGTCACTAACCTCACAGCACGAGTCACTAACCTCACAGCATTAGTGTCACTAACCTCACAGCGTGAGTGTCTCTGCAACCTCACAGCACGAGCGTCACTGTAACCTCACAGCACGAGTCACTACCCTCACAGCACGAGTCACTAACCTCATAGCATGAGTCATTAACCTCACAGCACGAGTCACTAACCTCACAGCATTAGTGTCACTAATCTCACAGCGTGAGTGTCTCTGTAACCTCACAGCATGTCACTAACCTCACAGCATGAGTGTCTCTGTAACCTCACAGCATGTCACCAACCTCTCAGCACGAGCGTCACTGTAACCTCACAGCACAAGCGTCACTGTAACCTCACAGCACGAGCGTCACTGTAACCTCACAGCACGAACGTCACTAACCTCACAGCACGAGTCACTACCCTCACAGCACGAGTCACTAACCTCACAGCATTAGTGTCACTAACCTCACAGCGTGAGTGTCTCTGTAACCTCACAGCATGTCACTAACCTCACAGCATGAGTGTCTCTGTAACCTCACAGCATGTCACCAACCTCTCAGCACGAGCGTCACTGTAACCTCACAGCACAAGCGTCACTAACCTCACAGCACGAGCGTCACTGTAACCTCACAGCACGAGCGTCACTAACCTCACAGCACGAGTCACTACCCTCACAGCACGAGTCACTAACCTCACAGCATTAGCGTCACTAACCTCACAGCGTGAGTGTCTCTAACCTCACAGCATGTCACTAACCTCACAGCATGAGTGTCTCTGTAACCTCACAGCATGTCACCAACCTCTCAGCACGTGTCACTGTAACCTCACAGCATTAGTGTCACTGTAACCTCACAGCATGAGTCACTAACCTCGTTCCTCTGGGCTAAGCATATAACAGATAATCTCTCCACAGATCAATATTATTATTTATTACCAATTATCACACAATATACAATCTCCCTGCTTCTCCTTACACTTCCACATTCTCCCTTCTTACCCTCCCCACTCCCCTCACCCTCATCCTCACCCTCCTTCATCCTCTTTGCCTCTAACCTCATCTTCATTCTCCTCCTGGTAATTTCTAACAAAAATCAGAAAGAAGTGAAAAACAAAATGAGATCAAATTACACCCTGGAAGCGGATAGGGTAATGACTCCATTTTTAACCAAGATCACTGGGTACACTTACGACCTACCAGCAGGTACTGGAGTTTCTTACACAGGACTGGAGGGTTCTTACGTGGGACTGGAGTTTTCTAAGACATTTTACCCTGGGTGTTACCCACAGCAGTGGGCTAACACACAGGTACATAGTTTAACTGCTGGGTGGGCAGGGGCAGCAGGGACGTTTCTCTGTGCCAGGGAATCGATTCCGAGATCTTCCGATTGTGAGTCGAATTATTATTATTATTATTATTATTATTATAATCAAGGGGAAGCGCTAAACCCGGAGGATTATACAGCGCCTGGGTGGGGGGATGTGGAAGGCATTCAGGCTTAATTCGGGGAACTGGAGCACAGATCCAATTCCCTAAATCAAAAGCCCCTCACCAACATCAAGGAACCTTCCTTGAGGGGTGTGAGTCGAATGATCTCACCAGTGAGCTATCAGGTGCTACATTATGATGGTGAAAGTTATGGAGTGGGACTGAGGGACGGATAGAGAGAATAGAAGGGGTTGAAACTGATAATTTAGAGAAGGGATAGACCTTCAGAGGAAGGGAGAGAGAAATTTATCGTCTACCATTAGATGCCACTAAACTATGCAGGATCACTCCAGCTAGCATTTTATCCTGAGGATCCCACGTGAGGAGGAGCGGGGTCTGGCCCTGAGGAGAGATTGGGTATGAAGAGAAGCAACTGGGTGTGAGGGCTGGCTGGTGTGGTGGGGCGTGGCTGGTGTGGCGAGGCGTGGTTGGTGTGCGTCAGTTATGGTCCTGTGCTTCTCAGGGAGCAGTGATGGTGGGTGTTTACCCGATGATTCCAGGTACCATGGCCCCCGCTGCCCTGGTCTCAGTCGAGGCTTCCTGTTTGACGGCCTGGCTGCTGCAGTTCGTTGCACACACCAACGTGGGTACCAACAGCCCGGCTGATCAGTTAGTATCTAGTGGAATTTATTAATGTTTTCGTAAAGTACAATAACCTAATACTGTATATATGACATATCAAGGTATCTTATTAATGAAAATATGATACCAAATATTTGTAACAAATATCCTACATATACTGGCAAAAAAAATAAACGAACTGTAGATATATATCCAAATGTACTCCTTTTAACCCCCAGGAGCCTAGTTCGTAGGCCTTTTTTGTATCCATATGTTCTTGCGCTACAGGATGGATGCTGAAGTGCACAATAAAGTACACGCTACCATCCACAGGATGGATATAGAGTGCACAAACTAGCCACTACCATCAACAGAATGGATATCTAGTGCACAAACTAGCCACTATCATGAACAGGATGGATATGGAGTGCACAAACTAGCCACTACCATCAACAGAATGGATATCTAGTGCACAAACTAGCCACTATCATGAACAGGATGGATATGGAGTGTACAAACTAGCCACTACCATCAACAGGATGGATATGGAGTGCACAACCTAGCCACTACCATCAACAGGATGGATATGGAGTGCACAAACTAGCCACTACCATCAACAGGATGGATATGGAGTGCACAATAAACTTGTCGCTTTGATGTCAAAATATGAAAATCCAGTCTAGAGATAATGGCCAGCATTTCCACTTACATAGGAAAAGTGTCGAAGAGTCTCAGACCTATTGTACCGAGTCACTTGTTGCTGGCATTTATTGCACTCCTGCTTGTCAACGTGATACTTTACAGTCGACAACAATATCTGCCTTCCACAGCTTCCGTAGGGGGTACGTTCAGCGTGGAGTTAATTAAAAATCTCTCGGGCGAGAGATTGTTAACTTTAGGCATTGTGAATATGGATTTTGATAGTGAAGGTTCTCTCTACATTCTGCAGATCAACAGTGTCACCCGCCTGGGAAGAGGGTATTATTGCACAGCTGCTGCAGTATTCCACTCTAGGACATACACGAATCTGGGAGACTATCATTAACCTTTGTCAGGAGAAACCTAGATCACTTCATATATACACATACATATATACACATACATATATACACATACATATATACACATACATATATACACATACATATACACACACACACACACACACACAGGCTTTGCAGTCTCTCTTTCCTTGGAGGGAATCCACAGGTTAAATGTGTCAGTCCATCAAGGTGGAAAAGTTTGCCAGATACTCAAGAGTTACAAAATTGCTTTCTCAAGTTCTTGGAATTCTGTTGACTTTACCTTGTTTCCCGAGGCAAGACTTTCTGCTTCACCCACCCTCTTCCTCTCCCCATCTTCTCGTATTTAAATTATTGTTATCTTTATATTAAAATATATTTATGCATAAATGAAGATATAAAAGAAAGGTGAACAAGCTTTTAATCCAAGGAATTGGAACTACTTCATCCTTCTTCGTAAAAACAACTGATCACCCCTCATTTCCAAGGTATTGTACAACCCGTGCAGGTTTACAGTCTCCCAATAATTACAATGATGATAATAATAAATAATCGTCAGCTGTCTGCCTCATTCCTCTAATGGTTCATATTACAATACACACTTGGCCTCTAATATTACGACTGGCACCAAGAACTCTTAAGAGTGCAGTGAAGAATCTGTAGCCTGACAAGTGCTCATACTCTTGAATGACTTGCTAAGAATACCTTCACAGTGATCAACGATATGCAACTGAACTACTACTATCTTGCAAGACTAAGTGACTGAACACTTCAAACTATCTGCATCTGTCTTCATTATCTAAGACAATTCTGTATTCGACTGATGAAGCCTGCTGTGCAGGCGAAACGTTTCCGAAATAAAACAAAGAGTTGCACATGTGTCTTATTCATCTACTTGCCGACAGTACCATTAATCCAATGTGCGTACATAAACAAGCTGATGGAACAAGATAATATCTGGAGTAGTTGACGGACCATAAACCAGCTATCTCGACAAGCTGACTGACTATAAAACAGCCAGCTGGACAATTTGGTAAACCATAAGTCCTCTTACTGCACTTTTAGCTTTGAACAACAAGCAGCTACAACATTACAACTCGTGGAGTAAGTATGTCAGCCACGGCTAGTTAAGTACACAATCAACATTACGTTAATTGCTGACGTGAGAGCTGCTGACACCAAAGGAGACTTAATTAGAGCACTGATTGCCCACTTAGTCGTTAGCGAAGAGGAAAACATGACGACCCTGGCGTTAATTACGTATCCAGGTGTAAACACAGGTGTACCCAAGTGTAAACACAGGTGTATCCAGGTGTAAAGACAGGTGAAGAGTCTTGCAGTAATTAACATAATTAATAAGGCTCTCTCATGATGATAAATGATTTTGCCGACAATATTGAAGAAGTGACACGTTTTGAGCAAGATTTTATTGAGTCGTTTCGATCTTCTGGACATTTATCAAGTTATACCTATGACTTGATCAGTCGAAAATTCAATCTGAGAAAATATTGTTCCTCCATGTTTCTTTTCCTCAAGTTTCGCTCACATTTTAAATTACTTCGACTAACATTTAGTACACATTACTGCGACAAATTTAGAATTCCATAGACAAACATGATTACCACCTCCCATGTTTGCGGGGGTTGAGACTCAGCTCCTGGCCCTACCTCCTAGACCACTTTGGCATCGCTGACTCCTGGCTTCTTGGGCCTTATCATACCTACTCAGGAAGCTGTGTATTCAGCTTTCCTCCACCACTGCCTCGTTTAAGTCATTCTACAGGTCAGTGCCTCAGTAGCCAGGACTATGACAAACTATAGGTAATTATAATTAAAATAGGAATCTGGTCGAGTTTTCATTAAAAAAAACTAATGTTCAGCTTTAACTATAAACTAGAGATACATTTTTTTATGACCTGAATTTATGTCTGCTAATTAACAATGCTTCAAAGCGCTATTGTTGAGTTATATCAGGCCAGGGTGAATGACCCTGTGTGTATGTGTATGTGTGTGTGTGTGTGTGTGTGTGTGTGTGTGTGTGTGTGTGTGTGTGTGTGTGTGTGTGTGTGTGTGTGTGTTGCTACGGCTGGATGCCTACGTTCCTCTTAATATTATCCATATTATTCTCCCTTCAAGGGCTCTTTGATGCCTTTTATGGGCCCTTGATACAAGGAATTTGGCCTCTCCTCCCCTTCCTTGGTTTGAACCTCAGTGCCTCCCATTCCCCTAGGAGCTGTGTGACCCCTGAGAGTTTAACGCATCAATAATAATAATAGTAATAATAACTGTCTGAAAGCTGACATTTTCCAAACCTTAATCAATAGTGTTGTAGAGGTCAGAGCAAAGCTCAGACCTCTACAACACTATTGTCCTCAAAGACTCGTTAAGTTATACCATGAATTAAGGAAAGACACTAGACTTCACCTTACGAAACAGAAAGTAAATGTGATAGTAATTATGGATAAGGTAGATAATAGTGGAAAAATGAACATGTTATTAGAAGACGGGGGAACTTAAAGTGCCTCTTAATTGCCAGCACTCTGCAGCCTCTGCAACAACACCATTGTCAAGTCACCACTCAGCTTGCAAGGTTAGAGAATAACTGTGACCATTCGAGCAGAAGACGAGAGGGCAACATTAGCGTTACAATAAGTAACAACGGAGGACCGAGCCTTAATACTGGTAAGGGGTTCCTGATCCCAGGAATAATTTTCTTATCCTTTCTCGGATCAAACTTTTTTACCCACGCGGATTTAATGCTTTCCTATAATAATAAAAGTAAAAAAAATAAGCAAAAGGAGACAAAGAATAAAAAAAAAAATAGCAGAAAAGGATGTAAAGAGTAAGAAAATCTATACCATTGTTTTAGTTAAAAGTGAACACAACACCTGACTACATGACCTGCTTGAACATAACCCCCCTCACACCTGACTACATGACCTGCTTGAACATAACCCTCCTCACACCTGACTACATGACCTGCTTGAACATAACCCTCCTCACACCTGACTACATGACCTGCTTGAACATAACCCTCCTCACACCTGACTACATGACCTGCTTGAACATAACCCTCCTCACACCTGACTACATGACCTGCTTGAACATAACCCTCCTCACACCTGACTACATGACCTGCTTGAACATAACCCTCCTCACACCTGACTACATGACCTGCTTGAACATAACCCTCCTCACACCTGACTACATGACCTGCTTGAACATAACTCCCCCTCACACCTGACTACATGACCTGCTTGAACATAACCCTCCTCACACCTGACTACATGACCTGCTTGAACATAACTCCCCCTCACACCTGACTACATGACCTGCTTGAACATAACCCCCCTCACACCTGACTACATGACCTGCTTGAACATAACTCCCCCTCACACCTGACTACATGACCTGCTTGAACATAACCCTCCTCACACCTGACTACATGACCTGCTTGAACATAACCCTCCTCACACCTGACTACATGACCTGCTTGAACATAACCCTCCTCACACCTGACTACATGACCTGCTTGAACATAACCCTCCTCACACCTGACTACATGACCTGCTTGAACATAACTCCCCCTCACACCTGACTACACGACCTGCTTGAACATAACTCCCCCTCACACCTGACTACATGACCTGCTTGAACATAACTCCCCCTCACACCTGACTACATGACCTGCTTGAACATAACTCCCCCTCACACCTGACTACATGACCTGCTTGAACATAACCCTCCTCACACCTGACTACATGACCTGCTTGAACATAACCCTCCTCACACCTGACTACATGACCTGCTTGAACATAACCCTCCTCACACCTGACTACATGACCTGCTTGAACATAACCCTCCTCACACCTGACTACATGACCTGCTTGAACATAACCCTCCTCCATGACCTCACACCTGACTACATGACCTGCTTGAACATAACCCTCCTCACACCTGACTACATGACCTGCTTGAACATAACCCTCCTCACACCTGACTACATGACCTGCTTGAACATAACCCTCCTCACACCTGACTACATGACCTGCTTGAACATAACCCTCCTCACACCTGACTACATGACCTGCTTGAACATAACCCTCCTCACACCTGACTACATGACCTGCTTGAACATAACTCCCCCTCACACCTGACTACATGACCTGCTTGAACATAACCCTCCTCACACCTGACTACATGACCTGCTTGAACATAACCCTCCTCACACCTGACTACATGACCTGCTTGAACATAACTCCCCCTCACACCTGACTACATGACCTGCTTGAACATAACTCCCCCTCACACCTGACTACATGACCTGCTTGAACATAACCCTCCTCACACCTGACTACATGACCTGCTTGAACATAACCCTCCTCACACCTGACTACATGACCTGCTTGAACATAACCCTCCTCACACCTGACTACATGACCTGCTTGAACATAACTCCCCCTCACACCTGACTACATGACCTGCTTGAACATAACTCCCCCTCACACCTGACTACATGTCCTGCTTGAACATAACTCCCCCTCACACCTGACTACACGACCTGCTTGAACATAACTCCCCCTCACACCTGACTACATGACCTGCTTGAACATAACTCCCCCTCACACCTGACTACATGACCTGCTTGAACATAACCCTCCTCACACCTGACTACATGACCTGCTTGAACATAACCCTCCTCACACCTGACTACATGACCTGCTTGAACATAACCCTCCTCACACCTGACTACATGACCTGCTTGAACATAACCCTCCTCACACCTGACTACATGACCTGCTTGAACATAACCCTCCTCACACCTGACTACATGACCTGCTTGAACATAACCCCCCTCACACCTGACTACATGACCTGCTTGAACATAACTCCCCCTCACACCTGACTACATGACCTGCTTGAACATAACTCCCCTTCACACCTGACTACATGACCTGCTTGAACATAACTCCACCTCACACCTGACTACATGACCTGCTTGAACATAACTCCCCCTCACACCTCACTACATGACCTGCTTGAACATAACTCCCCCTCACACCTGACTACACGACCTGCTTGAACATAACTCCCCCTCACACCTGACTACATGACCTGCTTGAACATAACTCCCCCTCACACCTGACTACACGACCTGCTTGAACATAACTCCCCCTCACACCTCACTACATGACCTGCTTGAACATAACTCCCCCTCACACCTGACTACACGACCTGCTTGAACATAACTCCCCCACACACCACACTACATGACCTGCTTGAACATAACTCCCCCTCACACCTGACTACACGACCTGCTTGAACATAACTCCCCCTCACACCTCACTACATGACCTGCTTGAACATAACTCCCCCTCACACCTGACTACACGACCTGCTTGAACATAACTCCCCCTCACACCTCACTACATGACCTGCTTGAACCTAACTCCCCCTCACACCTGACTACACGACCTGCTTGAACATAACCCCCCCTCACACCTCACTACATGACCTGCTTGAACATAACCCCCCCTCACACCTCACTACATGACCTGCTTGAACATAACCCCCCCTCACACCTGACTACACGACCTGCTTGAACATAACCCCCCCTCACACCTCACTACATGACCTGCTTGAACATAACTCCCCCTCACACCTGACTACACGACCTGCTTGAACATAACTCCCCCTCACACCTGACTACATGACCTGCTTGAACATAACTCCCCCTCACACCTGACTACATGACCTGCTTGAACATAACTCCCCTTCACACCTGACTACACGACCTGCTTGAACATAACTCCCCCTCACACCTGACTACACGACCTGCTTGAACATAACTCCCCCTCACACCTGACTACATGACCTGCTTGAACATAACTCCCCCTCACACCTGACTACATGACCTGCTTGAACATAACCCCCCTCACACCTGACTACATGACCTGCTTGAACATAACTCCCCCTCACACCTGACTACATGACCTGCTTGAACATAACTCCCCCTCACACCTGACTACATGACCTGCTTGAACATAACTCCCCCTCACACCTGACTACATGACCTGCTTGAACATAACCCCCCTCACACCTCACTACATGACCTGCTTGAACATAACTCCCCCTCACACCTGACTACATGACCTGCTTGAACATAACCCCCCTCACACCTGACTTCACGACCTGCTTGAACATAACTCCCCCTCACACCTGACTTCACGACCTGCTTGAACATAACTCCCCCTCACACCTGACTACATGACCTGCTTGAACATAACTCCACCTCACACCTGACTACACGACCTGCTTGAACATAACTCCCCCTCACACCTGACTACACGACCTGCTTGAACATAACTCCCCCTCACACCTGACTACACGACCTGCTTGAACATAACTCCCCCTCACACCTGACTACACGACCTGCTTGAACAACCTTCCCTCACACTTTCGCACTCATGTTTAATGTTACAGAGCACTGCTCGATGGCTGCCAGGACTACTTATTCTAAGCAGGGTACGAGTGGGGTTAGAACCTATGGCAAGTGAGGGGTAAAACTTCAGGCCAGTGTGTAAACCACTCTGCCAGCTGGCTACAATAAGATTCACCCAGCTAGCTAGTGATAGTAGTGGCAGGCGACATGTCCCGTTCCTGAAAGCTTAAATATCTAACTCCAATACATAAGCATTGCATAAACAGACACGGAGATGAGTTATTTTACCTTATGGTTCCAGACTTACGGGACACACCTGTTTAAACAGTAAACCTCTCTTTTAAAGCTCTTCTATAGTATGACCTTTCTGTAAGTGCCATTGTCAAATTGTATCTAAAATTCAATAACACCATTCGATATTATATGTACTGTTTCAATCGCATTTACAAAAAATCGTTCTATACAGAGGAGGGTTGTAAGAGCTTACAACGTTAAAAAATATCATTTAATGAAAGGGATTTTCTGCCTGGGTGGGGAAACATACCTGGGAAATAAAATGGAAAAATAAAAAAAAATAAATCGATTTGTGAATGTGGAGTTATGTGGAGAAGATTTCAAGTGAATTCGAGTGAA
>NC_091369.1:10464104-10499104 GCF_038502225.1 Cherax quadricarinatus
TTTTTAGAAAGGATTTAATTTTAAACGAGTTCTTGCTATATATATATATATATATATATATATATATATATATATATATATATATATATAAATACATAAAGGATGGGACGATACCAAAATAGCCTTTCTACATTTTAATTTTAACATTATGCCTATGTTCAATATAACATACGGGAATAATTATTACATTGTGGGTCTTAAATAACACAGGAAGGTTAGATATTAAATAGTTTAATTTATTACAGATGATAATAGTCATTACTTGAGGTGTTGTGTTACAGGTTGTTAAGGGCACTTTTTGATAATTGTGCGCGCGCATGTGCGCGCATGTGTGCGCATGTGTGCGCATGTGTGCGCATGTGTGCGCATGTGTGCGCATGAGTGTGTGTATGACTCAGTCGTGATATTTTTTAGCATATATAATAATAATTAAAAAGTATCTGCAGTTTTCTAACCGATAACGATGCCTCAGAAATATCCAATACCGGCCGATACCGATACCTCGTCGCATCCCTAATAATTATATATATTTACTGAAAGATGACAAATTTGATCCCAAGTGGGAGATGTGACAGTTGCTCAGTGGTGATGACAGTTGCTCAGTGGTGATGACAGTTGCTCAGTGGTGATGACAGTTGCTCAGTGGTGATGACAGTTGCTCAGTGGTGATGACAGTTGCTCAGTGGTGATGACAGTTGCTCAGTGGTGATGACAGTTGCTCAGTGGTGATGGCAGTTGCTCAGTGGTGATGGCAGTTGCTCAGTGGTGATGGCAGTTGCTCAGTGGTGATGGCAGTTGCTCAGTGGTGATGGCAGTTGCTCAGTGGTGATGGCAGTTGCTCAGTGGTGATGGCAGTTGCTCAGTGGTGATGACAGTTGCTCAGTGGTGATGACAGTTGCTCAGTGGTGATGACAGTTGCTCAGTGGTGATGACAGTTGCTCAGTGGTGATGACAGTTGCTCAGTGGTGATGACAGTTGCTCAGTGGTGATGACAGTTGCTCAGTGGTGATGACAGTTGCTCAGTGGTGATGACAGTTGCTCAGTGGTGATGACAGTTGCTCAGTGGTGATGACAGTTGCTCAGTGGTGATGACAGTTGCTCAGTGGTGATGACAGTTGCTCAGTGGTGATGACAGTTGCTCAGTGGTGATGACAGTTGCTCAGTGGTGATGACAGTTGCTCAGTGGTGATGACAGTTGCTCAGTGGTGATGACAGTTGCTCAGTGGTGATGACAGTTGCTCAGTGGTGATGACAGTTGCTCAGTGGTGATGACAGTTGCTCAGTGGTGATGACAGTTGCTCAGTGGTGATGACAGTTGCTCAGTGGTGATGACAGTTGCTCAGTGGTGATGACAGTTCTTGTTGGAGACTCTCCAGAGAAGCTGCAATGGTTGTGCAGAAATTTAGGTGGAAGTGTAAAATTAAGAAATTAAAAGTGATCATAGGAAAGAGAAAGGTGGAGAGAATAATAAAAAAAAATTTAAATGAAAAAAGGGGCGATATCAGACTGGGTATCAGGTTGGAGGAAGTTAATGATTTCACATACATGGAAGTGTACATGTCTACATTTGACAAAGGTGAACCACAGAGGAGGGGGCAAACGTGTGGTGTTTGCTGAGGCATCTAAGGCAACAAGGGAAATGTGCCAAGGTATAGTGGTACAAATATTTGAATGGTTGTGAGAAATGTACTTGAGCTGGTGCAGCAAGAGGAGGCTGGAGGCAGTGGAAATGTAATGTCTGAAAATGTGTAATGTGAATTTTATGTAAATATTTGGAGCATAGTAATTTAATTTAGTTTAATTTAGAGGGCTGGGGGAAGGGGTTAGTGTTGTAGTTGAGACGTATCACGCGTATAAATCTGAGGTAGAAGGAAGGGGAAGGGGTCGTCCCAGGAAGGGTGTTGGGGAGAGAGGGAAAAGGAAGTCTTAAATGCTAGGAGACTTGTGCATCTAAAAGTTTTTTGCGAGTGTCAGAGTTGAGGTGATTGTTGTGCCTTGAACTGCTGGAGTATGAGCAAGATTGCATTTATGAAGACATTCGGAAACCAGTTAACCAGACTTATCGTAGAATTTGGATGTACATTTTTTGTACACTGAAGGTGGGGTGAAGATGTTGCAATTCGGAGGATTCTTCGAATTTTAATGTTGCACACTTCTAGCAAGAGCCACTGAACCAGTGACGCGTATTCCTAGAGAAATATCACAAATTTTCCAAAAAATCATGCAATGAATAACATTTGCAACACCAGGCCTTTACAAAATTCCCTGAAACAATTGTAGCTGTGTATATAGAGGCCAGAAAAACATTGAAATACAGGTCTGTGAGGTGTGCACAGGAAGGCTCAACACTGGTCACTCCACATGAAAAAAACATCGCACCATAAATTGGAATGAAAATATCACACACAACCAATTGCCAATTTAAAAGAAAAAAAGTCAGCAGAGTGAATCCACAACAAACTTTAACCTATCACGAGAACAACGAAGAGCAGACGTTAGTGCTACTTCCACCAAGCCTTAATAGGTTAGTAACTATATTCTTAGTTTAGCCATGAAGTTGAAGCCATAGAAACTATGGTTGTAAATGTTATGATAATAAAGACAAGCTGTGGATAAAGGTACTTACGTAGACATTAAGGAAAACACTTCGTCACGAGTGGCTTCTCAGAGCTAGAAGTCACTCGTGCCAAAAACGTTATCCTCAATGTTTCACAGTGTCCCTAAGGGTCCTCACGAACAAGCAGCAGCAGTAGACCATCTGCAGTGCACCTCTGAATTCCCTACACGTTATCTACTGAATATTACCATCACTAATCTGTCTTAAGAGGAAAACATCTTGAGACTTCTTGTAGCCGCGTGAATACTGCCTTCAACTACTCTACTTTTTACATACACATATATATTAGCAAGTAACATGATAAAAATGGTTGAAGGCACACATTACACTTGCACAGATGAGTTTATCAACCATTCCATTTTATGAACATTATCCAAGTCTTCAGAACTGGGGCACGTACCCAGACTACAAGGAGCATTACCCCTCTGAACTGCAACACTGAAGTGCTGGAACAAAAACTTAGTTACTCAATATATACAAATTCTGTTTCAGTTTTTGTTTTCTAGTGATAATTTGCTGTCTACAACCAAAACCAACATTAAGCTATATACACCAAGAGGTATACATGTCTCAGTGTATATATCCTGAAAGTATACTTTAATTCCTATTTTAGGAATTTAAGTGTTCTTAATTAATGGTTTGAAGTGACCTTCGTGTTGTCGACAGGTTTTAAACCTAATAAACCAAATCAATACGGTTACCTATATGTATCTGTATGCGGCTTGTCTTCAATAATTACTGATATAAAAATTTAAGCAACAACAGTAGCAGCAACGGCAGCAGACAGTAATTCTTCAGTCATATTACATAGCTCAGAACAACAGTAAAGACATTCCACTTCAAGCTGGAATTAATTTGCCCTGTTTCTCACGTTGCTTATTTTCTCTTCCTCCCAACCTTCCTCTCCTCCCCTCTCTCACGTTCTCTTCCTCCCAACCTTCCTCTCCTCCCCTCTCTCTCACGTTCTCTTCCTCCCAACCTTCCTCTCCTCCCCTCTCTCTCACGTTCTCTTCCTCCCAACCTTCCTCTCCTCCCCTCTCTCTCACGTTCTCTTCCTCCCAACCTTCCTCTCCTCCCCTCTCTCTCACGTTCTCTTCCTCCCAACCTTCCTCTCCTCCCCTCTCTCTCACGTTCTCTTCCTCCCAACCTTCCTCTCCTCCTTCCTCCCAACCTTCCTCTCCTCCCCTCTCTCTCTCTCACGTTCTCTTCCTCCCATCCTTCCTCTCCTCCCCTCTCTCTCTCTCACGTTCTCTTCCTCACAACCTTCCTCTCCTCCCCTCTCTCTCACGTTCTCTTCCTCCCAACCTTCCTCTCCTCCCCTCTCTCTCACGTTCTCTTCCTCCCAACCTTCCTCTCCTCCCCTCTCTCTCTCTCTCTCACGTTCTCTTCCTCCCAACCTTCCTCTCCTCCCCTCTCTCTCTCACGTTCTCTTCCTCCCAACCTTCCTCTCCTCCCCTCTCTCTCTCTCACGTTCTCTTCCTCCCATCCTTCCTCTCCTCCCCTCTCTCTCTCTCACGTTCTCTTCCTCCCAACCTTCCTCTCCTCCCCTCTCTCTCTCTCACGTTCTCTTCCTCCCATCCTTCCTCTCCTCCCCTCTCTCTCTCTCACGTTCTCTTCCTCCCAACCTTCCTCTCCTCCCCACCTTCCTCTCCTCCCCTCTCTCTCTCTCACGTTCTCTTCCTCCCAACCTTCCTCTCCTCCCCACCTTCCTCTCCTCCCCTCTCTCTCACGTTCTTTTCCTCCCAACCTTCCTCTCCTCCCCTCTCTCTCTCACGATCTCTTCCTCCCAACCTTCCTCTCCTCCCCTCTCTTACGTTCTCTTCCTCCCAACCTTCCTCTCCTCCCCTCTCTCTCTCTCACGTTCTCTTCCTCCCAACCTTCCTCTCCTCCCCACCTTCCTCTCCTCCCCTCTCTCTCACGTTCTTTTCCTCCCAACCTTCCTCCCCTCCCCTCTCCCTCTCACGTTCTCTTCCTCCCAACCTTCCTCTCCTCCCCTCTCTTACGTTCTCTTTCTCTCTCCACTCCAAATCGTTCAATGTCTTAACAAGTTTCCTTTCTTTCTCTTCCGTTTGTCCGTCTCCATCCATTTACACTTCTGTACCACCAGGCTTTGTGAAGACCGAGTGTACAATAACCCAGCACACCAGGCTTTGTGAAGGCTGAGGGTACACTAACCCAGCACACCAGGCTTTATGAAGGCTGAGGGTACACTAACCCAGCACACCAGGCTTTGTGAAGGCTGAGGGTACACTAACCCAGCACACCAGGCTTTGTGAAGGCTGAGGGTACACTAACCCAGCACACCAGGCTTTATGAAGGCTGAGGGTACACTAACCCAGCACACCAGGCTTTGTGAAGGCTGAGGGTACACTAACCCAGCACACCAGGCTTTGTGAAGGCTGAGGGTACACTAACCCAGCACACCAGGCTTTATGAAGGCTACCACTAACCCAGGACAGGGTAAGCCGGTGTGTCGTAACAGACAACACAGGCTCACCCCCGGCCTGCGTTATTGCGTCTAGGTATCGTATTTTATCTAAGAAGATTTTACACTTATGGTATATAACACCCTTGTATATACACCTAGTGTATAAACAAACTGTGTGTGTTCTTATACACACTGTGTATACGTAACTTCAAGTTATGATTTATGAACTGTGTACAGGAAGACTGACAAATAGAAAATACAGTATACTCGCAAGTTGAAAAGTCACTACTACTACTATTACTACCATCACCACCACCACTACTACTTTTACTACCATCACCGCCACCACTACTATTACTACCATCACCACTACCACTATTACTACCATCACCACCACCACTACTATTACTACCATCACCACTACCACTATTACTACCATCACCACCACCACTACTACTTTTACTACCATCACCACCACCACTACTACTATTACTACCATCACCACCACTACTATTACTACTGCTACCTTCTCCTGCACCATCATGTTGTATATTCAGGCCTTCTCTACATTCTCACACCTCAGTTCTAACTTGACAATGTTCCAGTAAAGACTCAAAGGTTGCAATCTGTTTTCTTTGCAAAGTGTACGTTAGGTGTTAATTATTCCAGCCACAGTATTAACTATTTTTATGGGGGGGTGAGACAACTTTTGTAATAATGAAAAAATACACTAAATTTTTAAATTATTAAAACTGCCATTAAAGAAGGTTGAAAAATGTAACAGTCAAGGATAATGTCGATTCAGTTGTTATATCTGCTTTGCATATGTTTTAAATGTTATTAGAGTGGGTCAGTGTTACCAGAAGACAAAAACCTATGTTAGGCTTACTATCAGCGAGACAATTATGAACTAAACTCTACGGTGTTTACCAGCCAAATTTAAATTGCTCTCCCTCTGGGTCTACTGTAGCGACATCTGAATGCAACAAGTTGCAAAACAGGTTGCGATCTTTGTGGCAACAGGTTTTACCTGGGACAACTTGTCACTCCGTGTAGAGTTTGATCAAGGCATGACCGTTTATTCTTCTAAGCAACAGTCTTAATTCAGAATGTTTACAAACTATAAACAGCATACAACTCCGACAAGTTGATTACGGTCGCTTGTCTCGCAGAGAATTTGAACCATTTATTAGCAACAGATTGTTTATTTAAATTTGGTTAGGTTAAATTGAATGTCGATCAAACTAAACTATTAAGCGCCTTGATGCAACTTAATGAAAATGTATAACGAAAAAAGATGGAGCAACAAATATGACGGGATACACAGATGTCACTGTACATCCACAGAGGTATGTCTCGTACATACACTCAGAGTTCACTTGAAACTTTATTTCAGAGATTATTCTTGTCTGGTGGCGAAAATGTTACATGAAGTTTTAGTGCACCTAGTTTAGTCGAGAGGCTTTAAACCCCATAAACCAACGTACAGAAAAGGGGAACCAACCCATTCCCGACCTTGAGTACTCTAACCAAATTAAAATTACATTTATTAGCGCTCACCTAAGTTGTACATAATCTACTGCTAGATACAGCACGTACGGAACTCCGAAAATTTGCGAGGATGAGTTGAAGGAGGAACTGAGATAAATTAATTTCAACTTGGCTCGTGGACACCCCGGAGAGTTGAATTTCCTGCACTTATTTTCACAGCCAAAGTTTTCATAACAAGATATATTTTGATATTTTCCCAGAATGAAGTTTTTGCTTAGTGCAAAAACCTGTAATAATAAATAATAATAATATTGACAAACAATAGTAAACAACTATAAACAATATTAACAATTATTAATGACAGTGCTGGCTCAAAATCCACCTTCATGAATATATGTACTCTCTCTTTTAAGATTACAGTCAACAAACATTATGTTTGGCTGCCACGAAACACGATTGTTTAAACTGTGACAAAGATGGAGAGCGTCGGAGCGCGACACTGAGTGCGGATTTAAGACAACGCATTTTACCCTTCTGGTTTGCCATTTTTATAATTTAGAGGTCTTTTTTTTTACACAAATTTCCCGTTAAGAATGATGAATTATTTTAAAACTCAAAGCTTCCGTATGCCAAAAATTAATGTACTCGGCAAAATGTGAAGAGGATAATAGAATGGAACACATTGTTCCAGTCCTTTATTTCCCCTCTTTTTTTTATACGGGATTTTACAAGGTTAGGTTAAGGTTCCTAACTTCATTTACAAGCTAAGAGTTCTTATGAGACATACAAATATGGAACAGGATGAAGTTGGAGCCATTTGTGAGCTAGCGATTTCATTCGGTAAACCGACTTTATTTGGCTGATATTATGCTGTACGAACATGTTCCAGATCAGAGTCATTGTAGTAAAAAATGATCTGTGATGAATTGACGACCAGAAGAATGGTACAGTCAGCAGTTTGTGTTTGCTGCCCGGCTTGTGGAAGCTCGCTTCTAGCTGTACTCTGAGTGGAGCCAAGTGTCGTACTTTAACAATACTGGGCTTGTACATAACAGTAAGGCCACCCACATCATCCTGTGTTGAAGGCTCTGTTGAAATGGAAGATCTATCCAGGCTGGGTCCAGGCGAGAGATGAGCCATCTTGCTTTGTTTTCTATTTTGTCAAGAAGTGTCTCCCACGTGAAATCCTTCCTAGAAACAAAACCGAGAGCTGGTGTAGTGGTTTAGAGCGAGGCAGAATGACAAGTCTGCCTTACGTGGGAGGATGAAGACAACAGAGTCCATCCCAGGGGTACACAGGGCACCCGGGGTACCGGAGGTACCCCTCACATTCCCCACCCCCACCCCCCACCCCCGAGTCACACCCTTCACCTGTCTTGTCGAGAAAACTCGATGACTAGGTAGTTATTTAGAGCTTCAAGGAAACTGTTTCTAACATCAAATGTACACTATCTTTACAACATACTACTCTTGCCTCAACGTAAAACTGTTTTGAAGTCGCTGTCACACTTCACAATCTATATCAATAGTTTGATCCATTTTGAAGTCATTCACATTCAATAATCCATAATTTCTTGGGTGGTGTTAGCCCAAAGTATCAGCAAATTCAGACGACAGGGGAAGTTATTTCCTTTAGTGATGCTGAAAGAGGTGCTAGGATCTTAGCGTGGCAAGCACCTTGAAGGTGATCCCTACGAACTGTGGTTTGGTAATGAACCAAGTTGGTGTCGTCGTAAACTCCTCCCTTTCTTATGTGCGGGTTATTTGTGTATTATTGAACAATGTAGGCGAGTCTTTTCTAACAAAGGGTCCAATACTCAACAACAGAGGGTCGGTGTCTAAAAGATTGCTTCAGTAACATGAATACTATTCTTCTAGTGACTGGTGAGGCAGAAGAGCAAGCTACAAAAATATTAGGATAATGAAACGAGTGAAAAGAACGGCCAACAAAAGACTCACTAAGCGCAAAGGTCATTCACACGCGCACATTAGGCACACATTACGTGTACACATGCGCATATGCCCACGCTCAAGCTAATTTGTTTACTACATACGTGGTATAGTATTTTCATGCACGCCATCCCTTCCTTTCTATAGCTGTGAATACACACACTCGACCTTCTGTTACGATGCACAAATAACCCGCACATGGAAGAAGTTTATGACCATTAACTAGTCACACTAACAATCGAAGATGAGGGAGACAGTATGTGTTTATGTTATTAGTTAATAATCCTAGTCGAACCGAAACTTCGTCATGAGCTTTTCTCCTACGTGTGGGTTATTTGTGTATTGTTCCAGTCATTGTACTGCGCCTTTTTGTTCTTTAAGGACTTACTGATGAACTGCTTGTTGAGCGTATCAACACTGATGGCTACACCTGTGACTGATCCAGCTGATACTGAAGGTTTCTACTTGAAGATTACCAAAAGATAAGGGACAATTATAATTTATAGATACGGAGACCTGTTAATTTACAACTCAGGATACAGTGAAGGCTGGAACTGAAGAACAGGGTGCACAGAGAGGAACAGGATCACCCCAGCTCCTCAGACGCACAGAGAGGAACAGGATCACCCCAGCTCCTCAGACGCACAGAGGAACAGGATCACCCAGCTCCTCAGACGCACAGTGAGGATCAGGATCACCCCAGCTCCTCAGACGCACAGAGAGGAGCAGGATCACCCCAGCTCCTCAGACGCACAGAGAGGAGCAGGATCACCTCAGCTCCTCAGACGCACAGAGAGGAGCAGGATCACCACAGCTCCTCAGACGCACAGAGAGGAGCAGGATCACCCCAGCTCCTCAGACGCACAGAAAGGAGCAGGATCACCCCAGCTCCTCAGACGCACAGAGGAGCAGGATCACTCCAGCTCTTCAGACGCACAGAGAGGAGCAGGATCACCCCAGCTCCTCAGACAGAGAGGAGCAGGATCACCCCAGCTCCTCAGACACACAGAGAGGAGCAGGATCACCCCAGCTCCTCAGACGAAAAGGTGCGAAAGTTTAATTTTTACGCATAAGCAATAACTTAAAAATTTAGGCAAGAATTAACGAGCAAAAAGGCGCGCATACTCACCTCTCATGCAGTATTATATATATATATATATATATATATATATATCTCATACACTATAGATTTATCCTAGAGTCTTGCGTAACGAAGTGCGTTCGTGCGTGTGTGAGAGCCCCTACGCACGCACCAAGCACTTAAGAAAATTGGAACACCAAAGTGTGGCGAGCACCATTATACTGGTTGTTATATATACCAGGTAGCAACGGTTGTGAAGGTGTGGGTGAGAATACCGTATGACGTCACTACGGCTTAGTGACACCACTGCCACCACACTGGCACCATACTGACAGCACTACCACCACATTGTCACCAGTTACAATACAGTCCCTGAACTCAAGATCAGTCGTAATGGACGACTGACCTGCATCATCCTCATATATTCGTTGAACTGCTACATGTCAGGTCTACGGTTCGAGTCTGTCCATTCTTGACATATTAGTTTACAGCAGTACTAAGAAGACTCAATTTTGGATGCATCTTTCAATATCATTTACAACAAATTGCACTATATACACGAGTCATATAAAAGTTCCCTATATATTTTTAGCAACTTCACAACTCAGCAGGAAGACTATAAATAAACCACATGTTGGGAAGCTGAAAGGTTTAACAACGTCGTTGACGAATTCTGCTATGAGAGAGCCCTTCTCTGTCTTGATGACCCGTCACACATTGAAACGTTAAACCTCTCAGTGCTGGTGCTCAGTTTTCCACGCTCTCCTCACTCTTCCTCTTTGTAATAACCTTTGAAAAATTTTCATTTTGTACAACAGCTGAAGTACTGAAGGTAATTCAGAATACAAATTATATTTTGAGCATGGAGAACCTCTGAACTAGTAAGCTCAGAGGAAAGGATCCTAAAGATATATAAATAAAATATATATATATATATAATATAAAATTTAGCCTAAGCCAACTAAATATATTTTAGGTAAGTTTACATTATTATTATAATCAAAAAGAAGCGCTAAGCCACAAGGGCTATACAGCTAAAGGTAAGTTTACAATAATTTAATAATAAACACAATGGAATATTTTTGTTCGTTAGGTTCCAAATGATTTTTGCTAAATTACTGCATACATAAATTTTAGCTTGCCTTATTCGGCAAGAAGAGCGTTCCTATTTAAGCCAAAATAGCAAGTTTTACGTATTTGGCACGATATATATATATATATATATATATATATATATATATATATATATATATATATATATATATATATATATATATATTATATATATATATAATTTATATATATATTTTATATATATAATTTATATATAAATTTATATATTTATATATATTACATATATTTATATATATTATATTTTATATAATCTCACTATTATGTATTTTAAGGATTACAACATTCTTGGCCCCATTATACAGCCAACAACGCTTTGAATCAACAGTTGTTACCAGCAACAAGTCACTTCATGGAGATAAGTCACATAGGTTCTCGAAAACATAAAACTCAGGAAAATTGAGAGAACAGACACATACCAACACAACGACAGGGAAAACAAAACCAAAACTTGTCAGTGAGCGACAAAGATCTTGTGGCTCACATGAAGAACTTGGGCGCACGTAGGAAACTTGCGAGTACGCGAACACACACAAAGAACTTGCGCGCGCACACACACACGCACACACACACGCACACACACACACACACACACACACACACACAGAACTTGCACACACTTTATTCACTGGTGCAATTATTCCCACAGCATGGCGCTAGTGACCGTCTGTAAACACGGCACACGTTACAGCTTAACGTATTTCACTGCCAACACATTTCCTTCACCAGTGAATTGATGAAAGTCCCTGGTGGTCGAAACTGTCTTCTCAAAAATAAGTCATGACCTTCAAAATATCTTATTTACAGACATATTCCCACAGCACTCAGCGTCACGCACCATCATCCCACAAGTTATAAAAATCGACTAATTGTCTGACAACAAATAATGAGATCAGTCTTGCATCCTATTCTCACATTGATAATTTCTAAAATTATAATGAGTTTAGAGGTATGTATCCACGCCACGCAAGGTGTGCGTGTATCCACGCCACGCAAGGTGTGCGTGTATCCACGCCACGCAAGGTGTGCATGTATCCGGACACCTTGTACACGGTAGTCATTATTATTATTATTATAATCAAAAAGAAGCGCTAAGCCACAAGGGCTATACAGCGCTGCACACGGTAGTCAGAAACTTTGTATTTTCAAACCACGCCATTACGATGGTGCAACCATCCCAAAATTAATAAATTAAAAAAGGTAATTAAGTTTTTATCCATAAAATCGAGTTTTATCTAGGCCGACTTGGTGGTACATTAACGTTTTTTCTGGTCACCATGAAATTTGATATCTAGAAAGCTTCAATTTGCATAATTCACTATTAAAAAAAATTTAACCTGCCTAATCACAATTAAATTCAATTATGGAGACTATTAGCGGGGGTAAATATACAAATCACCAAGATTATATATATATATATATATATATATATATATATATATATATATATATATATATATATATATATATATATATTACACTATAGTCGTGGAGGACCCCATGCTATATATACATGCGTGTGACTGTGTAATGTGTATATAGTACAGATACACAACTTCAGTTTTTGCCAGGTATAACACAATTACCGTGTACATTACAGCTGTGGCGGCCGCACCTGACAGAACAAACTTTAATACCGAGCAAAACTACAATGACACCAACACGATTCCTCATGCTGCACTAATGAAATCATGTTGGAGGACTTGCATGTTTTTGTAGAGCATTACCAGCCATATTTACAAAGTTCTATGCACATACACTTGTTATGAGTGTACACATATGCGTGTACACTTCGTACCACAGTCGCACTCAGCTATACTCAAGAGGGTCTGTGGCATTCTGCTACCATAAGGATTGAATGCCCTGACTGGAATCTAAGCCAGTTTGAGGACAAGAGTGGCTTAACGATGTACTTCCTTATCATGGCTGACCTTGACACACAGGCGAGAGCTGAGTGTGTCACCGTGGCTAGTCCAATACATATTGTGAGCCATGGTTGACTGGCAAAGCTACAATGAATCATGGCAGACTGACCAAGCTACAATGAATCATGGCAGGTCTACCATTATACAGATACCATCAGGTCTCAGTACCTGCCCTCCTCCCCTCCTCTATGCGAAGTTTTTCTTGCGCGGCGCCATCCCCTAAGCGCCCAGTCGTAGGCTCCAATACACCAGGCATCATACAAATAAAATCTGTAAACTGGAACCTACAAAATCTACTTAAATTTTACACCTTCCTGTAGGAGACAGCACTGCTGGAAGTTTGAAACCAACCTGAAGAAGCATTCAGCGCTACGGGCAATGTAATGCTCCAAATTTACAACTGCTATCATGGATAATTTACACTTAAACAGCCTACAGTTATTGTCCTCATTAAATGCATCAACTTCAAAAGGTTTAAAGATGCATTCGTCAGTTAATTTAACTCACAATTTATTAAATAAAACTGGCTAACTGATATTTGTAGAGCCCAGTCACACAAATCTTGCGTTGAGAAAAAACGAATCAGTGCTAATAGTTTCAAGCTAATCAAATGAGGCATTCTCCAGTTATCCAATGATTTCGAGTTTTTTTAATTTTACTATATAGACATTTACACCTGCACATTCTAAACGCATTGGGTTCCATCCTATCCATAAGCATCAGCCATTAAGATCATGAGTGCTAACCCTACTGGTACCATGGTTTATTAAGACTCCTGAAGCTTACTAGATAATGCACCAAAAATACTCCATTCTTCAAATACAAACTGGCAAACTGGTGCCGACACCTCAAGAACACTCACAGGCCTCATACAACATTCAGCAGCGCTGGAAATTTTATGCAGATTAGAATAAGCGTTTATAGTCACAATACGGACACCAACACCGGGAGTGATCTCTACAACGCTGACCAGAAACCACTTACACATAATAGTTGCATGAACCTTCCGATTCTTACAGTACAAGAGAACTGAGAATTTGATAAGACGTTCCAGAGGTAAATTAGTATCCAAATCAGGTACTTCTCAGAGGATACCTAGTTACGACCACCAATATATTTACAACTTTTTCTAGGTATACCCACTTCAAAAAACATAGCAAACGAACATTCGGAGGAATATTCAAGGTATATAATGAGGCTCTCGACATGAAGAACCAGGAGTGATACATGGACACGGAACACACATTACTCCTAGCTGGGTCAGGAAGCACTATGGATAATGGTATACAGTACTGACAAGTTTATTAAAAAAACATATGCAACAGTTAGGTACGTATCTTCATTCTGAAACATTTCGCTTCTTCAGTCGAGTATAGAGGAGACGCAGAAGCAATAGAGTTGTAAAGACGAGGTAATCAGTCCATCACCCTTGAAGACGTAGTTTTAAGGTGGTCAGTCCCTCAGCCTGGAGAAGAGTTTTGCTCAATAGTCTGGAACAATGTTGTAGGCTATGAAGCAAAACATTGTTCCAGACTATGGAGCAAAACTCTTTCTCCAGGCTGAGGGACTGACCACCTTAAAACTAAATCATCAAGGGTGATAGACTGATTACATCGTCTTCACATCTCTACTACTACTGTAACTCCTCTGTACTCGACTGAAGAAGCCTACTGTGCAGGCGAAACGTTTCGGAAAAAAGATACCTAAATGTTGCACATGTCTTATTTATCAAAGAGCATCAGAGAACTGCAAATTACACACGAACACATCACGAGATTTATACACAGAGGCGTATATCCGAGCATATACACACAGGCGTATATCCGAGCATATACAAACAGGCGTATATCCGAGCATATACAAACAGGCGTATATCCGAGCATATACACACAGGCGTATATCTGAGTATATACACACAGGCGTATATCTGAGCATATACACAGGCGTATATCTGAGCATATACACACAGGCGTATATCTGAGCATATACACAAAGGCGTATATCTGAGCATATACACACAGGCGTATATCTGAGCATATACACACACTACTTAAACCCCTCTAAGAAATCAGTTTCGAATGGTGGTGAACAAGTGACTTGCGTCCTTAATGACCATCTGAGTAGTCGATAGGCTTGAAGCCCAATTAATAGTTCTCATCTCCAAATGGTATCTTCTATATGTGGGTTATAAATGTATTGTTCCAGTCATGGTAGTACCGTTTTATTCTTTAAATACAAATAAATCCAAAACAAATAAGTTATAATCGCAACTAAGGTAGTTTATCAGAAAAAGCAAATTACAATCCGGAGATAATATACTGGAAATAAAGTCACCATTTCAACACCTACCAGAATCGTAGTGAATTCTTGTCTTGCCTGAGTGTGTGGGAGAGAGCTCGAAGAGCAACGCAACACACCTACCATCTGTGACCACGGTCGTGACCGTACTGAGGTGGTAGCTGCCTGGGCCTCGCATTTGTTACTGCAGAGTCCAGTGTGGGAGGCGATCGATGATTGGCTGGTCACCCTCAGCCAGTCATTTGATTGGCCACCTGTTATCGTTGGTGAGTTGGTCACCTGTTGTCATTGGTGGGTTAGTCATTGTGGCATGCAAAGAGTACGTAACCTTTATTCGGCGCATGTACACACCCTCATTCACAGGCTATCTCCCCCAACCAGCGAACCAGGTGACTGAGGGTTGACGATGGGGCCCCGTCGTTCAACCAGTAACCAGGTTCCAGCCAATAAGAAGATGGTTTTGGCAATCGCAGAGGTTATGTGGGTACCACTCTCCTGTCTGCCCTCGTCATTCCTATTCTAGAGCTGCTTGAAGCATGGTCTGCTCTCTAGTGGCTTCTATTCTGCCTTGCTTACCGTGGAGTGCACTAATACCTATCACTGTACATAGTGTATATAGTGTACATACTTCTGTTCTAAATTGGTGAAGGATAATATAAGTCAAAACTGTGTTTATTTTGCTCCCTTTACACCCAAGACAACAGGCCGCCATTTGGAATCCTGGGTTGTTAATAGTCATCTGTTCGGCAGAATGGTCATTTGGTGGTCAAACTCACTGCCTTAGACACGTGGATTTCGGCAACGTTCTGATTGGTCACCTGCTGGTCACAGTATTCTGAATGGTCACCTGCTGATCAGTGTTCTGATTGATCACCTGCTGGTCAGTGTTCTGATTGGTCAACTGCTGGTCACTGTTCTGATTGATCACCAGCTGGGTACATTTCCAGTTTTATCAGAACCGAGCACCACACTAGTATTTCAGAAGCACCTTTACCTGTAACATATTTCGAGGGTGTTCTTATTCTGCCCGGGCAGCCTGACTGTTGCTGCTAGTGATCCCGTCCCTCAAATTATTAGTATCAAAACTAAGCGCTAAACCCGTACCTCAAAATAGGTTACAGTGAAAGATGCACATTAATTTCCTTAGCACGCCGACCGTCTCTCACCGAGGTAGGATGACCAGGAAAAGAGGAAACACTTTCACCATCATTAACTCCATCACTGTCTTGCCAGAAGCATGATGACATTACAGTTCAGATGCAGTCAGTAACACAATTGCTGTAGGTCTGTAACACAAGTACTGCAGGTCTGTAACACAAGTGCTGTAGGTCTGTAACACAAGTACTGTAGGTCTGTAACACAAGTACTGTAGGTCTGTAACACAAGTGCTGTAGGTCTGTAACACAAGTGCTGTAGGTCTGCAACACAAGTACTGCAGGTCTGTAACACAAGTACTGCAGGTCTGTAACATAAGTACTGCAGGTCTGTAACACAAGTGCTGTAGGTCTGTAACACAAGTGCTGTAGGTCTGCAACACAAGTACTGCAGGTCTGTAACACAAGTACTGCATGTCTGTAACATAAGTACTGCAGGTCTGTAACACAAGCACTGCAGGTCTGTAACACAAGTACTGTAGGTCTGCACCCCTCAAGGAAGGTTCCTTGATGTTGGTGAGGGGCTCTTGATTTAGGGAATTGGATCTGTGCTCCAGTTCCCCGAATTAAGCCTGAATGCCTTCCACATCCCCCCCCCCCCCGCAGGCGCTGTATAATCCTCCAGGTTTAGCGCTTCCCCCTTGATTATAATAATAATAATGTAGGTCTGCAACACAAGTACTGTAGGTCTGCAACACAAGTACTGCAGGTCTGCAACACAAGTACTGTAGGTCTGTAACACAAGTACTGTAGGTCTGTAACACAAGCACTGCAGGCCTGTAACACAAGTACTGTGGGTCTGTAACACAAGTACTGAAGGTCTGTAACACAAGTACTGCAGGTCTGCAACACAAGTACTATAGGTCTGTAACACAAGTACTGCAGGTCTGCAACACAAGTACTATAGGTCTGTAACACAAGTACTGCAGGTCTGCAACACAAGTACTATAGGTCTGTAACACAAGTACTGCAGGTCTGCAACACAAGTACTATAGGTCTGTAACACAAGTACTGCAGGTCTGCAACACAAGTACTATAGGTCTGTAACACAAGTACTGTGGGTCTGTAACACAGGTACTGCAGGTCTGCAACACAAGTACTATAGGTCTGTAACACAAATACTGTGGGTCTGTAACACAAGTACTGCAGGTCTGCAACACAAGTACTGTAGGTCTGCAACACAAATACTCGCGTTAGTGAAAAGCAAACTTACAAGGGTCAGACAGTACGTGGGGCAGGAGAGGGCACTTCCAGTGCCCTGGATCAAGAGTCACTAGTATTAAGGTCCCAGAGCAGATAGACTTGAAACCAACCATAGATATGCTTTGCTCCATTCAAATATAAAACAGGGATAAAATAAAGAGAAAATATTGAAGTGTTGTCTCTGGCCTGGCAGAAATATTTAAAACAGCAGCCTAACAAGTGCGTGTCGTTGAGTGCCTGTGGTAGGTAAGTGGCACTGACAGAGGTGCCAGGCCAATGTTAAAGTTTTCTTTGTGGCACAAGTCTTGGTGACCCAGGAGGCTGGAATGTTGAGACTGTGTGTGTGTGTGTGTGTGTGTGTGTGTGTGTGTGTGTGTGTGTGTGTGTGTGTGTGTGTGTGTGTGTGTGTGTGTGTGTGGGGAGGAAGGGGGGTGTTATTAGCGCTAATTACATATATAATATTGACTCACCAGAACAAGTAGTACCTGCAGTCATCTTTGCTACCTCTAAGCAAGGCGAACTAGAGTCATCTAGTTGTGACACACAACCCTAGAGTCTAGGATAGTAGTGTATCTTCGTAACTATCACATTTCTCTTGTTCTGAATCATATCATGTTGATTACAAAGAGGATACGTATAAAACTTATTCATTAAATTTTATTCATTCATTTATATTTAATTATAAGACTGATTTTTTCTTTGGCCCACGGCAGTGTGTAAAATTAAGATCCTCGTTGTGAAAAGTTTGAAGACCCTTGATCTAGACCATCTAGTGACTGATAGGGGCACTATGACGCCTGACTTGTCAGGGAAGAGTCAGGGATGGGGAATCTGAGTGGATTACCTGATGGGTGGTAATACTTCCAGCCAAGCTGACTGTCTCAGGTGTCAGCTGGCTGATACCCCATTGTTAGCACCGGTCCACTGTCGTACTTGTGTACACTGTTAATCATTAATCTGGCTTGTGTTGAACTTTTGAACATTTGCAAATACTGTATATTGTAATTTGTTGAAGGAACGATATATATAAATCTTGATGTTGCTCTTGTTTCTGATATTGTTCTTCCTCTTGTTGTTATTGTTACATTCATGGGTGATAACTGGTTTCCTTGTGGCTTGATATTCATCACACTGTTACTATGAGACCAGGTGACCATAAAGAACACTGGGAACAGCAAGTGGCCATCCCACCAATCAAATTACTGTTTAAGCACATCCCAGTACTGCAAGATTACAAAAAAAGTAATGAAACTGGTGAGACGAGAGTGTAGAGTGAGAGTGTAGCATCTTATTGCAAGTCGAGTTAGTGTGTTGATGATGCCGTGTGTGTGGTGATACCACCAGTGAGGCTTATACGATTGCTGGAGGTACTATATTCACCTAGTTTAAAAATTTAATACTTTGCCATAGGCTACTTCGCTAACTCACAGACAACTTATGGCCTTAAAATTTTACAACGGTTATAATAATAATAATAATAACAATCTTTATTTCTACAAATACATAATACAACTTATACAGACCATAGCTGACATCAATGATATACTGTAGAGAAAGCCCCTGGTTACGTAGAGAAGGGATTAGTCTACTCCTCTTATATCTAACAGAACGCAAGATCTGTTAATAAAACACGATACTTGGTTTATGGTATTATTATTGAGAAGACGCTTCGTCCATCTGGGACTTTATCAGGAAGGTCTGATGTACAAAACGTCTTCTCGATAATAAGGCCATAAAAAACATGCAATATCGTCTGACAAAACGCTTGTACACACATATCAATGATATGTATGGTTGTAAATGGTATTTTGAGTGCCTCAAACTGTGGAAAAAGACACTTGTATACAGCTCAGGACATTTATTAAAGGGAACGTTTCGCCACGAGTGTCTTCATCAATTCTAGAGTCAGTGCTGATGGGGCGCAACGTTTCCTTTAATAAATGTACTGTACTCTACACGAGTGTCTACTTACAGAGTGTACAAGACACCTACCTGTGTCTTAAGAACACACAGATGGGAGTACACAAGAGGCTGGGTAAAACTCATCCGTCATGAATTTAGCATACTGCTGTGAGAGTAGTGGATACTGCTGTAAGAGTAGTGGATACTACTGTGAGAGTAGTGGATACTACTGTGAGAGTAGTGGATACTGCTGTGAGCGTAATGGATACTGCTGTGATAGTGGATACTGCTGTGAGAGTAGTGGATTCTGCTGAGAGAGTAGTGGATACTGCTGTGAGTAGTGGATACTACTGTGAGAGTAGTGGATACTACTGTGAGAGTAGTGGATACCGCTGTGAGCGTAGTGAATACTGCTGTGAGAGTAGTGGATACTGCTGTGAGAGTAGTGGATACTACTGTGAGAGTAGTGGATACTACTGTGAGAGTTGGGGATACTGCTGTGAGAGTAGTGGATACTGCTGTGAGAGTAGTGGATACTGCTGTGAGAGTAGTGGATACTGCTGTGAGAGTAGTGGATACTACTGTGAGAGTAGTGGATACTGCTGTGAGCGTAGTGGATATTGCTGTGAGAGCAGTGGATACTGCTGTGAGCATAGTGGATACTGCAGTGAGAGTAGTGGATACTGCAGTGAGAGTAGTGGATACTACTGTGAGAGTAGCGGATACTACTGTGAGAGTTGGGGATACTGCTGTGAGAGTAGTGGATACTGCTGTGAGAGTAGTGGATACTGCTGTGAGAGTAGTGGATACTGCTGTGAGAGTAGTGGATACTGCTGTGAGAGTTGGGGATACTGCTGTGAGAGTAGTGGATACTGCAGTGAGAGTAGTGGATACTGCTGTGAGAGTAGTGGATACTGCTGTGAGAGTAGTTGATACTGCTGTGAGCGTAGTGGATACTGCAGTGAGAGTAGTGGATACTGCTGTGATAGTGGATACTGATGTGAGCGTAGTGGATACTGCAGTGAGAGTAGTGGATACTACTGTGAGAGTAGTGGATAATGCTGTGAGAGTAGTGGATACTACTGTGAGAGTTGGGGATACTGCTGTGAGAGTAGTGGATACTGCTGTGAGCGTAGTGGATACTGCTGTGAGCGTAATGGATACTGCTGTGAGAGTAGTGGATACTGCAGTGAGCGTAGTGGATACTGCTGTGAGCGTAGTGGATACTGCTGTGAGAGTAGTGGATACTGCTGTGAGAGTAGTGGATAATGCTGTGAGAGTAGTGGATACTACTGTGAGAGTACTGGTTACTACTGTGAGAGTAGTTAATACTGCTGTGAGAGTAGTGGATACTGCTGTGAGAGTAGTGGATACTGCTGTGAGAGTAGTGGATACTGCTGTGAGAGTAGTGGATACTGCTGTGAGAGTAGTGGATACTACTGTGAGAGTAGTGGATACTACTGTGAGAGTTGGGGATACTGCTGTGAGAGTAGTGTATACTGCTGTGAGAGTAGTGGATACTGCTGTGAGAGTAGTGGATACTGCTGTGAGAGTAGTGGATACTGCTGTGAGAGTAGTGGATACTGATGTGAGCGTAGTGGATACTGCAGTGAGAGTAGTGGATACTACTGTGAGAGTACTGGATACTACTGTGAGAATAGAGGATACTACTGTGAGAGTAGTGGATACTGCTGTGAGAGTAGTGGATACTACTGTGAGAGTACTGGATACTACTGTGAGAGTAGAGGATACTACTGTGAGAGTAGTGGATACTACTGTGAGAGTACTGGATACTACTGTGAGAGTACTGGATACTACTGTGAGAGTAGAGGATACTACTGTGAGAGTAGTGGATACTACTGTGAGAGTACTGGATACTACTGTGAGAGTACTGGATACTACTGTGAGAGTAGAGGATACTACTGTGAGAGTAGTGGATACTACTGTGAGAGTACTGGATACTACTGTGAGAGTACTGGATACTACTGTGAGAGTAGAGGATACTACTGTGAGAGTAGTGGATACTACTGTGAGAGTACTGGATACTACTGTGAGAGTACTGGATACTACTGTGAGAGTAGAGGATACTACTGTGAGAGTAGTGGATACTGCTGTGAGAGTTGGGGATACTGCTGTGAGAGTAGTGGATCCTGCTGTGAGAGTTATGGATACTGGTATGAGAGTAGTGGATACTGGTATGAGAGTAGTGGATACTGCTGTGAGTTGGGGGATACTGTTGTGAGAGTTGTGGATACTGCTCTCAGATGTGGATACTGCTATAAGTGTAGTGGATACTGCTGTGAGAGTTGTGGATACTGCTATAAGAATAGTGGATACTGTGAGAGTAGTGGATACTGCTGTGAGAGTAGTGGATATTGCTGAGAGTAGTGGATACTGCTATAAGAATAGTGGATACTGCTGTGAGAGTAGTGGATACTGCTGAGAGTAGTGGATACTGCTCTCAAGAGTTGTATATACTGCTGTGAGAGTTGTGGATACTGCTGTGACAGTTGTGGATCGCAGTTGTGTTCGCATCGCTATTGGGCCGTGCGGACGTGCTGCGCAGTAGCTCCTGATTGAGTTGGCTTTTGCGCAGTGTTGACGTGTACTTGGCTCTGTGAAGACCTGTTTGCGCGCTCTCTAGAATTGAAGCAAGATGCCCTCCATCGAGCAACTTTACCAACAGCTTAAGGAAGAATTGAGGTTGGCGAATATGGAAATTCGGCGACTGACCGAGGAAAACAAGAAGATTCGTAGCAGTCCTCCTGTTTTGAGTCCTCAGGTCAAGAAGGGAAACTGGTCAGTGGCTGGACAGCAGGGAAAGAAGTTGACGATCAAGAAGATGAATGGAAAGGTAGAAACGATGAAGAAGAAAGAGACTGCCGTGGAAACTGTTGTGGAAACATCCAATACATTCTCAGTGCTACCCGACGAATGTGAGTCGACTACTGGGAACGAGACGACGAAAGACATTAAGGAAGGTAAGAATATTGTTGTTGTTGGGGATAGCCAAGTTAGGTATATGGATAGGGCGTTCTGCTTGAAGGACAGGAGTAGGAGACAGAGAGTTTGCTTTCCTGGGGCTGGGATGGAGGATATTGTTAGCCGTCTGGATGACATCATGAAAGGTAATGGGAGCAATCCTATTATCTGTCTCAGTGCTGGAGGCAACGATGTTGGCAGACGTAGGAGTGAGGACCTGATTAGCAGGTATAGGTCAGCAATAGAAATAATTAGAAGTAAGGGTGGGAACCCTCTCATATGTGGTATTTTGCCAAGGAGGGGAGTTGGAAATGAATGGTTGTCCAGGGCAATTGGTGTCAATTGCTGGCTGGACAAATACTGTAAGGAAAATGCAGTAACATTCATTGACAACTGGGACCTCTTCTATGGCAGAAATGACATGTTTGCTAGGGATGGGGTTCACTTATCTAGGTGTGGGGTGGGAGCACTGGCAACTGCAGTGGAGGGAGCAGTTAGGACTTTAAACTAGGAATAGTTAGTGGTATGGGTTTTGGCAGGAAAGCAGTGAAGTCCCAGTGTAGTAATATTACGAGTTCTAGGGGAACTAGTAATAATAAGAACGAGATAGATATTGAAAAGCCAGGGACCTTGGGTGATAAGGACAGTAATAGGTTTAGTAGAAAAATAGAAATGAGCAGGAAGGGTAAAGAGAAAGGAGAGTCTTTCAATGTTTATTATGCTAATTGCCGTAGTGCTAGGAATAAGATGGACGAGTTGAGATTAGTTGCTAGTGTAGGTAACATTGATGTATTTGCCTTAACTGAGACGTGGTTTAATTCAAAAAGTCGGGACATGCCTGCGGAATGTCATATTCAGGGTTTTAAATTGTTCCAAGAAGATAGAAGTATTGGGAGGGGGGGTGGGGTGGCATTGTATGTCCGAGATCGCTTGAACTGTTGCATAAAAACGGGTATTAAGTCTGAAGTAACACATACAGAGTCTGTTTGGATAGAATTTTCAGAGGGGCATGAAAAACTGATTTTAGGAGTGATATACCGTCCCCCAAACTTAGATAGGGACCAAGGGAAACTACTATGGGAGGAAATTGTTAAGGCCACAAGGCACGATAATGTAGTAATTCTAGGAGACTTTAACTTTAGTCATGTTGATTGGAATTTCTTGACTGGGAATTTAGAATCATACGACTTCTTAGAAGTATTTCAGGATTGTTTTTTGAAGCAGTTTGTGACAGAACCTACAAGGGGAAATAACCTGCTTGACTTAGTTATGGCAAACAATGAATCCCTTGTTAATAATTTAGAAATTTCAGAGGAACTGGGTGCTAGCGACCACAAATCAATTACATTTAGCATTGAATGGAAGTACGTTAGTAGCGATAACTCAGTAACAGTCCCAGATTTTCGCTTAGCAGATTACGATGGGCTTAGAGAACACTTATCATCTGTTGACTGGGGTAACGAAGAGAGCTATCAATATGACAGTTTTCTGAACACTATACATGCTGCTCAAAGAGCGTTTATCCCATATAAAGAAATTAGATCAAATAGAAATGACCCAAAATGGATGAATAATAGGCTCAAATATCTACTAGGGCAAAAGAAAGGAATTTATAGGCGTATCAAAAGAGGTGAGGGTCATCTTATGAATCAGTATATTGACATTAAGAGGGACATTAAAAAGGGGATAAGAAAAGCTAAAAGGGACTATGAAATTAAAGTTGCTAGGGATTCTAAAACTAACCCAAAAAGTTTTTTCCAGGTCTATAGAACAAAAGTTAGAGATAAGATAGGTCCCCTTAAAAATAACTATGGGCACCTTACTGACAAAGAGAATGAAATGTGCTTGATTTTAAATAATTATTTTCTCTCAGTTTTTACACAGGAAGACACTAACAATATTCCAGTAATTAATTTTTACAGTGGGCTAGAAGAAGATAAATTATGTAACATCACAGTCACTAGTGAGATGGTTGTGAGGCAGATAGACAGACTGAAGCAAAATAAGTCGCCAGGTCCTGATGAGGTTTTTTCAAGGGTTCTTAAGGAATGCAAAATGGAACTCTGTGAACCATTAACTAATATTTTTAATTTATCTCTTCAAACAGGTGTAGTGTCTGATATGTGGAAGATGGCTAATGTAACTCCTATTTTTAAAACAGGGGACAAGTCGTTACCGTCAAATTACCGCCCAATAAGCCTGACCTCAATTGTAGGCAAATTACTAGAGTCAATTATAGCTGAGATTATAAGAAGCCATCTCGATAAGCATAGCTTGATTAATGATACTCAGCATGGATTCACAAGAGGCCGGTCTTGTCTAACTAATTTATTAACTTTCTTCAGTAAAGCTTTTGAGGCTGTTGACCACAATAAAGAATTTGATATTATTTACTTAGATTTTAGTAAGGCTTTTGATAGAGTTCCGCACCATAGACTGTTAAAGAAAGTGGCAGCTCATGGCATTGGGGGAAAAGTGCTCTCGTGGATCGAGTCATGGCTCACTGACAGGAAGCAGAGAGTGTCCATAAGTGGGGTTAAATCCGAGTGGGGATCTGTAACAAGTGGCGTTCCACAGGGATCAGTCTTGGGCCCGTTGTTGTTTATAATATATATCAATGATCTTGATGAGGGAATTACTAGTGATATGAGCAAATTCGCCGATGACACAAAGATAGGTAGGATAATTGATTCAAACGTAGATGTTAGGGAACTTCAGGAGGATTTAAACAAACTCTATTCTTGGTCAGAAAAGTGGCAGATGCAGTTCAATGTAGATAAATGCAAGGTTCTGAGGCTTGGGAGTGCCCATAACACTAGTACTTATAAATTAAATGATGTAGAACTTAGCCATACAGATTGCGAAAAGGACTTGGGGGTTATGGTGAGCAGCAACCTTAAACCAAGACAGCAATGCCTAAGCGTACGTAATAAGGCAAATAGATTACTGGGATTTATATCAAGAAGTGTAAGCAACAGAAGTCCAGAGGTCATACTGCAGCTTTATACATCATTAGTAAGGCCTCACCTAGATTATGCAGCTCAGTTCTGGTCTCCGTATTACAAAATGGACATAAATTCGTTAGAAAACATTCAGCGTAGGATGACTAAATTAATACATAGCATCAGAAATCTTCCTTATGAAGAAAGATTGAAGACTCTTAAGTTACATTCACTTGTTAGACGAAGAATGAGGGGAGACCTGATCGAAGTGTATAAGTGGAAGATAGGTATAAATAAAGGGGATATTAATAAGGTCTTGAGGATGTCTCTCCAAGAGAGAACGCGCAGTAATGGATTTAAATTAGGTAAGTTTAGATTTAGAAAGGACATAGGAAAGTATTGGTTTGGAAATAGGGTAGTTGATGAGTGGAACAGTCTACCTAGTTGGGTTATTGAGGCTGGGACTTTGGGTAGTTTCAAATCTAGGTTGGATAAGTACATGAGTGGGAGGGGTTGGATTTGAGTGGGACTTTCACATCAGAGCTTATTTCTTGGGTGGCATTGAAAATTGGGTTGGGCAAATGTTTTGTTAGTGGGATGAATTGTAAAGGACCTGCCTAGTATGGGCCAGCAGGCCTCCTGCAGTGTTCCTCCTTTTCTTATGTTCTTATGTATGAGAGTAGTGGATCTGCTGTGAGAGTTGGGGGTACTGTTGTGAAAGTTGAGGATACTGCCGTGAAAGTTGAGGATACTGCTCCGAATGTTGGGGATATTGCTCCGAGAGTTGGGGATACTGCTCTGAGAGTTGGGGATACTGCTCTGAGAGTTGCGGATACTTCTCTGGATGGATACAAGGTACACAATGAACTAGCCACTACCCTCCACAGGATTGATATGAGGTACACAATAAACTTGTGGAAAATACTGTATATATTTTCCAGAAATTCAGTATTTATATGTATATAGATGGCCATACTGTATTTAATAACATTTGTCGTAGAAAATGGGAAACTGAGCCTGGGGAGAAGGGACAGTCGCCACTTTGTTGTTTGAATTGAACAGAACGTTAGTGTAATGGGAAGAATTTTTCGTGCTCTAGAGGTTAAAATTGGGCTGACACCTCTCAAATAGGAGGCGAAATTGTTGGATGCGCATTCCTGCATAACTTGAGATATCAGGCGACTGGACAAGACAGCTCCAGGAACCCCAGCTAAGTCATGTCTATATTATGTTTATAGTTCTGGCCAGTATTATCATAAGTGTAGACAGGGGGGTTTTCCGAGTATGATACAACTTAGTCTCCAGTCAAATTGGTGAGTGATTTTAAGATATTCTCCTGTTATGTAAATGTGTATATATATATATATATATATATATATATATATATATATATATATATAATTCTTCATTAATTTAATATACAGTCCACAAATTTATATATTTACCAGCATTCCTGGTGATGTATTTTTCATTTGTAATTAATAGGTCCAGAGCAACTTGTGGATATGACAGTGGTAGGTATCGAAGGGGGACATTTTTTGCCACCTAGGTGTCCCAGATTCCTACTTGTCTAACTGATAATAATCTTTGTTCATTTACTGTTATGTATATAATGATACATTCAGATAAATGTAATTTTCCACAAAACTAGCCTCTACGGTCCACAGGATGGATATGAGGTACACGATAAACTAGCCACTACCGTCCACAGGATGGATAAGAGGTACACAATAAACTAGCCACTACGGTCCACAGGATTGATATGAGGTACACAATAAACTAGCCACTACGGTCCACAGAATGGATATGAGGTACACAAACTAGCCGCAACATCTAAAAATCTCTGGATATATTAATTTCACATTCTTAAAGATATAATACAAGTAACGATAATTCAAATGGTATTATTAATTGCGCAATTTTTTTAATAAGTAATAAATAATTACCTAGTGCAAAAT
Organism: Cherax quadricarinatus; assembly: GCF_038502225.1. Lineage (NCBI taxonomy): Eukaryota > Metazoa > Arthropoda > Malacostraca > Decapoda > Parastacidae > Cherax > Cherax quadricarinatus. Next base: position 10,491,167 of record NC_091369.1, read on the forward strand.
AAATATTTCAATTATATTACTAGTTCTATTGGTGTTAATCAGCGGGAAGTGATAAACCCGTGAGTCATAATGTCTCGTTGCCAGGGAAAGTAGGGGAAGGCAATTTCAATTCTTTGGATCAAGAGACCCTCACCACGCACTTCTATTAGTGGTGAAATCTTTCTATTACCCACCATACAACACACACTGTTCTCTGAAAGCTGGTTGCAACAATCTCTCAATAACCTGCAGAGGTAAATAAGTCTTAACAAAAGAGGATCACTGAACAGTAGCTGACGACGGGATGTAAACATTACCTAAGTCCTTTATTATATCCAGAGAGCCTGTCTTATTGAGAGAGAGAGAGAGAGAGAGAGAGAGAGAGAGAGAGAGAGTCCCCTCCCCATCATCAGGCTTCCGACCCCCGTCTTGGTGGGGGTGGTAAAGCCTGATGTTGGCGAGGCTCTCTTGATTTAATTAATTAGAGTTAGCGTTCTCTTCCTCGGATGAAACCGGATTGCCTCCCATTTTCCAGGAGCACTATGACCCCCTACGGGATTAGCGTTTTCCCCCTCCCCCATGAATTTTTTATATAGTAAAGACCTTGGCCATAAACCCGTAGGAATTTTGAGGTGGAAGAGTTTTTTCTTCAGATCGTGCTAGTCATACCTAAGAATAAAAGCTAGGGTACACATGTGGCATCGCTGGCATAAGTTTTATGGAACGCCATATATTGTTTCATATACGTGAAGTGACTAGTTTGAACTTAATTTACGATTTTTCGGACTATTTCCTGTTTTCGCTATAATGAAAATATATTTACTAAAAATCCAACAGTTAGAATACCAAATATCTCAGATTCTATTGTTTACTTAATATGATTTTTTTAAAATTCATGAAAAATTAAAAGAATAAGAACAAATTGGTCAAATGATGTTTAATCACACATTTCAGAGTGGGCATAAATGTGTACTTTTCGTTATGGTTATATCAAATTTGACATGGTTTTTGTATTCCTGAAGAGAAAACGTGTCTACCTGGAAGTTCCCCAGAGTCTATTGCCAGGGACTGAACTAATTATTCAGTCCCATGAAAAAAAAAGTGGTCTAGTCCGCTAGGAGACTCGCTGCTCTACACTTCATATTTATTTACTTATTACTAACAAAAATAAATGATTCCATGGAGTGGATCTTATATTATACTCTAATTTTCCAGTATATATGTATGTCGTGTCGAATAGGTAAAACTTGCGATTTTGGCTTAAATAGCAACGCTCTTCTTGCCGAATAAAGCAAATGAAAATGTGTGTATGCAATTGTTAGGAACATAGTCAATTGGTCCCTGGGTTATAGTGCTTTTCGTAACAAAATAACAAACCTAGTACGTCTAGGGGTCTTCACTCGTATAGGAAAAGGAATTTTCATAGCGTATTTAATTTATTAATAATCATAATAATCACTTAAATCCACCTTCTCATATATTGCACTATGAGTAGAATACTTTTACCATTTCTCATTAAAACATCACAGTACTAGGTCAAGTATTTACAAATGGCTCTGAGTGAGTCACGAAATATTAGTATATGTACATGCACAGGCGTTGCATGAAAACTCGAACACATTAATAGATTTCTTATGATAGGGTTCACTTTACAATAAGTCCTCTTACAATACAGAGGATCTCACACTTGGCTTCACTTTCTCTAAGAGCTTCTCAACCGCCTCCTCCAACCAAGATAAGTATTAACAGTAAGTTCCCGAAAATTCCAGGGCTTTTCTAGGGAGGCGAATGGTGGTTTAGAGGTGGATACTTCCCTCGACCCTTCCTGGTCCAGAGGAAGGTATGAACTGAACTAAGTGAGACTTTACCAGCCCACTTTGACTTGGTCGGAGCAGGGGTTGAGCAGCTCAAAATACCTACTGGTGCTTGGCCAGGTCACCAGCAGTTTGTACTAATTATATAACCTACCTATGTACAAAGCTAAGTAATACGACCAGATAATATTATAAAGTCGAGTAAATCCATTTTAGCTACTAATGGAATTACTCCTGAATATAATATTAAGTGAAATAACAAAAATAGCATGTAAAAGTATACCATTGTGATAGTAACTGAACTGAACAAAAGGGTGTAACATCCCCTCCACACGACCAAATGTCGCACTGACAACAGGACAAAAATAACCCTGAATCTTAGATACAGTAGAACTGAAATACCAATACAGCAAGACCGGTATACATTTCACCGCCAATTCGTCCCAGACAATCTTCTTCAAATGTTCTGAGGGTATTCAAGGAGGATATTGTTTAGACGACAGACATCCGCCTCAACAGAATTTGATACGAATGCCGTCTCTCAAGCAAGATGTAAGGGCACAGCACGTTTCTCAAAATAGATCGAATGGTCTCGGCGGTGTAATATTTGTTATACTTCACTCCTAGGCGTACAGCAATTTGCCAGCATTTCTGAAGTTTTAAAGACTTCAAATCCTCCAAGGTTAACTCACATATTAACTGTTGTATTTAAGCCTCCATAGTTAATTTTATGGGTACCTGAACAGCAGCTCACTTTCATGGGATTGGCACTTACTTCCTAGGGCTGATATTTCCTCCAGCACCTTGGATCAGAGCAAATCCCGGACAGGCCCCCCACTTTGTTACGATATGGAGTTCATAACATTGGGTTACTGATCCTTGATGGGGTATCAGTTACTAGGTTGGCTATTGTCTAGGGGGAACTCCATAGCAACAAGGTTTTAGTGCTGCAAATATAGTGGTTGAGCACTTTTATTGTTAACCTTCTTTCTGTAGGATGGCCAAAACTCAGATAAAGTCTGTTTTTAATAACAATAAAAATTACATAGGATCATATATCTATGAACTGTATCTTAATTAAAATAGAGCAATAAAATTACTTTCTCCTTTACACATAAAGGATACTATTTTATATATACACAGCTATTGTTACGACACGAGTTTACTGGCAAGTCAATTCCCAGTACTAGAGATAGGCAATCAATCTGTTGCAATTATCTGTTGTAATTATCCAGACAAGGATTTCTCGGTAATCCTGTGTAAGGGATATGTATATGACCAGAGAACTCTTAGAAATCAGACTAGAAGTGGGAGTGCTAGTCAGCATGTTGTGAAGCCACTCTGAGCGAGTGTGGAAACCTACCCAGAGTAAGAGCTGATAACCTACTCTGAGCAAGGGCTGAGAACCTACTGACGGTACCACCGAGTGGTAAGCCAACGTCAGGTTGGTCACGTGACTGAGGGAGACGTCAGTACCTGAACTAGTAACTGGCGCTCCAAGTAATAGTTTCCCCACTACATGAAACTCACATTCTTAATATAACGCCTAACAATATACCAATATTAGCATTCATTCGTCGCTCAACCTTTGGGACGAGCGGACGTGAGCTGAGCCTGCCCTCTGCTGTCAGCCGGTGACAACTTGGTTTTCTCAAAATGGCGCAGCAGGCAAGAAGAAGGGTAAACACTGTCGGCATAGAAGTGGTGCGTGGGGCTGTGCATGCCCACTCAGCTCAAGTTTTATTACCTGCCATCATCAGGGACACATACGGCATTGCCAACGAAGAGCTGTATGGTGTAGCTTTGAGCGGGGCATATAGAATTTTTGTGAAATTTCTCAATGCAAGTGTATATGAGGACATAGTCGCCAGGTTCCAAGATCTTTGTGTACCAGTGAATCCTGCAGTGACGGTAAGGCTACATGATGTGTCCAGCCATTATACGTGGGTGAAGATAAGAAATGTACCCTTTGAGGCTAATGAGGCAGATCTACGTGCCGTCTTCGAGAAGTTTGGGACTGTTCATATGGCGACATTGGGGAAATGGAAGGAAGGATCGTATTCTGGGATGCCTGAAGGAAGTTTTTCCTTAAAAATGACATTGAGGCATCCTATTCCTTCCTATATTTTCCTAGAAGACTTCAGGACTCAAGTAATGGTGACTTACGCAGGGCAACAACGTACCTGTCGATTATGCGGTGCCTATGATCACATTGCTGCGCAGTGTGTTAAACAACAGGGTACACAGGCGAAGGAGCAGCATAAGGAGGCATCAGAGGACCTTGAGACGTTGAATTTGGCACGACCTGAGTCGGTTTCCTTGAACAAGGCTTGGAGTGTGGAGGTCGAGGAGGCCTTGAGGGAGGAAGAGTGTGTAACTCTTCCGAGAGAGACATGCACTGCCGGGCAGGCACCGGAGACCAAAGATGTGGTGTCACTGGGTGAGGACAGGGCCGTGGAGGCTACCATTGATTCAGTCCTCCACGACCTGTTAGGGACCCCAGGAGAGGTCACAGTTGAGGGGCTTGTGGGTGCCCTGGATGCTGCTGGGGTTCCAGGTGGTGAGAGGGGGGGAGGCATGTCAGAGACCCAGGTTGAGGCTGGGTTGCAAATTGGCACGGTGGTGGCGGAAGTGCACGGGGATGGCTTCCAGGTGGAGGCGGGGAGAAAGGCTCGAGTGTCACGGAAGAGAGCGGCAGTGCCCTCGGACGTGGATGTGCTCACTCCGGCACAGCGTTCGGGCAAAAAGGTTTGGGCTGAAGTGGTTGAGCATGGACCTGGGGGGTCCAGGGGCAAGGGGCATGTGAAAGCAGATCACAGAATGGTGATCGAAGATCAAGGGCGTATAAAGGGGAAGGGGGATAAAGGTGGGGCAATACGTAAAGGAAAACCTCCATTGACAAATTCAAGAGTCTCTCTATAAATGTTAATGGTCTGAAAAATTCTAGGAAGTGTGAATGGTTTCATGAGATGCTCATTAGGTATGGTGTAGATGTAGTGTTTGTGCAAGAGCACAACCACAAGCCGGGTTGTATGTTGATGATTGAGGGGTATACTGTATATGCGGCACACTCAACGAGATTGAAAGGAGGAGTGGCTATTTTGGTGAGGGAGGCTAGCCTGTTTACTGTACATCATTGTGAGGAGGGGGGTGAGGGGAGGGTTATAAGAGTGGATGGGACATGGGGAAGACATAAGATGTCTTTTGTGTGTGTTTATGGTCCGGCGGAGGGGGACAGTCGAGTGAAGAATGAGTTTGTACGTGAAGTGTTGGTGTATCACTTAAGGTCGCTTCCAGCATTAGCTGTGGTGGGAGGGGACTGGAATTGCGTTATACGCCGCAAGGATGTGGAACCTAGGGGAGCAGGATATTGTTCTGGCATTCTGAGGGACCTGTTAACCGGGGTGGGGTTGGTGGATGTAGAGGGGGGGGCGGCGTGGGAGGTGCAGCACACCTTTGTGAGGCAAGGGTATGCTGCACGGCTGGACAGGATATACGTGACAAGGAAAGCTGTGGTGCGGAGTGTAAGGGTTTTGGATGTCTTTTCTTCTGATCATAGAGGTGTTTTGGTGGATTTGGGATGGGAGGGTCGGCCGAACAGGTATAAGAGTTATTGGAAATTGAATGTTCGGTTGCTTCAAGATGTTGAGGGGAGGGTCCTATTTGCACAATGGTGGAAAGGCTTATGGGAAGGGATGGAAGTCAATGGGGATGTGTTGAGATGGTGGGATGTGACGGCGAAGACGAGGATTCGAGAGTTCTATGTCCGACAGGGAAGGCACGAGAATCAGTTGGCTTATGGGCTTATTAGGTATCTTGAGGGGCAGTTAAGGGAGTATTATGAGAGAGGAAGGGGGGGGGATGGGAGCCCCTGTGGCTGACATAGAAGGAGTGAAGGAACGCCTAATGGAAGTGCAAAATGAGAGGTTTGATGCGGCAAGGGTTTTAGGGGGGTTGGAGGAGGTCATGTGGGGTGATAGACCATCGGCGTGTGTCCTGCGAGGGCAGGGGCGCCGGCGCGTTGCAATGGAAATGGTGGGTTTGAGAGTTCTTGAGGACATCGAGGGGTATAGGGAGGGACAAGATTTGGTGACGACGGAGGGGATGGGAGGGTATGTTGATTCTTGGCTTAGTGCACATATGAGGAGTGTGGGTGTGAGAGAGGGGGCTTTAAGAGAGATAGGGGGATGGGTGCGGAGTGTGCTGGACAGGGACGACAGGGAACAGTTACAGGGGCCTATTGTGGAGGAAGAGGTGTGGACGGCTTTAATGAGTATGAGCAGGGTTAAGGCACCGGGGATAGATGGGCTGCCTGCGGAGTTTTACATACAGCATTGGGGAGTATTAAAAGATTTTTTGGTGCAATTATTTAATATCATAAAAGAGAGGGGTGCGTTGGGACCTTTGCAGGCGACAGCGCTAGTAGTTTTGGTGCCAAAGGGTGAAAGTCAGTGCACAGTGAGAGATTACCGGATGATATCACTCATGTGCGCAGACTACAAACTTTTTGCAAAAATTTTGGGAAATCGTATAAAAAAGGTCATTGGAAAGGTAATAGTGAGGGGTCAATATGGGATTCCGGGGAGATCAATGTATGAGGGGCATGGGGTTATTAGAAGGTTTATTGAGGGTCCACAAGAGGGGGAACGAGGGGGTATTGGCGTTGGATTGGAGAACGGCATATGACAGTGTCGAGAGGGAGGCTCTGTGGAGAATCATGGAGTGGCAAGGGTTCGGGGAGGACATTGTGAATTGGGCACGTACTTTATATCGGGGAGCTGGGATGTGTGTACAGATAAATGGGAGGGTGGGGTTGCACGTGAAAATGGGCAGGGGATTGAGGCAAGGTTGCCCGTTGTCACAAATATTATTTGCATGTTTACAGAATCCGTTTTATAGGGCAGTGGAAAGGTGCATACAGGAGGGGGTAAGGGAGGACATACGAGGTGGGAGTCCAAGTATCATAGGTTACGTTGATGACACAACTGTCCTAGTGAGTGGGAGGGAGGGATTGGAGGGTCTGGAGAGAGTTATAGATGTTTTTGGGATGGCAACAGGTATGGCAGTGAATGTGCATAAATCAAAGCTCATGATATTGGGTGAATGGGATGGGCAGGAGGGCGGGGGTGGGGGGGTGAGGTGGAGTGTCGTGGACCGGGTGAAAATTTGTGGAGTTGTGTATATGGGTAATGCTCAGATGGCGAGGGAGAATAATTCAAAGGGTGTGGTAGATAGGGTATTGGGAAGATTGTCAGGATTGAGGCCGACACATCTTACGCTACACCAGAGGGTCATTGTGGTCAATGTGCTTTTGTACAGTAAAATATGGCATGTGGCAGCTTTGTACCCTTTGGTGTATGGGGATGTCCGGAGATTGTTGAGCAGAGTTTTCCGTTTTATCTGGGGTTCGGGATGCGATTGGTTGAAAAGAGAGGTGGTAACACTTCCGGTGGCCTTGGGAGGGCTGGGGTTAATTTATTTGGAAAGAAGGTTGAAGTGTGTATATGTGAAACATGAGTTGCTAAGGGCTCGGGGGGAAGGGAGTGGAGGGTTGGGGATGCTGCAGGGAGATCTTCGGAGATGGTGGAAGGGACAAGATTTGAGAGATGGTGAGGAGTTGTTGCGTCTATTGATGATGGTCAGAGAGCCGAGAAACATGCGGGTAGGGTCCATGGAGAGGAAGATATGGCCTAGGGTGGTAGTGGCAACGGAAGGAGTGTACCCGATGTACGCATGGGAAGACATTTGGGGCCGATTAAAAGGGTTACGCATCCGGCCACGCGTGAGGGAGGTAATGTATAGGTTTCTTCACGGAATATTGCCGTCTGGGGTTGTTTTACGAAATAGGCGAATAAGGGAGGGTGGGGTGTGTCAGGTTTGTGGGGTAGATGAATCAGCTTTTCATGTAGTTATTTTTGTGAAAGCCTAGGGATTGTGCGGGAATGGTTAGGGAAAGTAATCCGGTATGTGGGGAGGGGAAAGGGTTGTCGGTTTTGAGAGCGCTCAGTTTAGATGTAGGTGGGGTTGGGGTAAAGGTTCAAAGGGCAGTGGCTTACTTAATGGTTGATTTTGTGTATATATCATGGGCAATGAGAGACAAAGGGGCGGAGGAACGTAGGATGGCCATAGCAGCATCCTTTTATAG
>NC_091369.1:10504104-10569104 GCF_038502225.1 Cherax quadricarinatus
TCCCTACTGGTTTAGCGCTCCACATAATAACTACACGAGGGTCATTAAAGTTGCATGTAACCTGCTCACCACCAGTCAAGAATACTTTAATACCTCAGATAGGGATTAAAAAATACTTTTGTCCCTCAGACAGGGATTAAAGCAAACTCAGTATATACACGTTGAGAATCATACACCTCTTGGTGTATATTGCCTGACGATAATGATTAATTTCAAGTAATATAAATCACACCACTGGTCACACTGGCGACTTCAACACTGAAACAAACCCAAACAGCATCATTTTTTTTATAACGAGCTGCTTGCATCTTCCTCTATATTTATTAAAATGCTACAGTAGGGAAACGATAATTAATATTGTGTATAAAGTTGTTTTTATTGTAATGGAAAAAAATAAATAATTATCGTATGTCAACAAAGATTCAGAGAAAACTTTCTTCAAGGGGAAACTTGCATAATTCATATATAATCTTTGCTCTAAGTTTAGTTTTTGTGCTGTAGCCAGAGTGAAGATGACCCTCCATCCCTCGTTAGGCAAATGGCTCACTGCCTCTTTCATTACTCAAGAGTCATTACTACTTTTTTTGTCTCTATCTTCCTCTCTCGCTTTCTTTCGATCTTGTCATCCTCTATGATCAAATGATTTTCTACATTGACTTTCGTTTCCCTCCGCCCATCTATACATCCCTCCCCTCACTCATCCATATATCACTCCCTTCACCCATTCACATATCCCTTCCTTCATCCATCCTACCCACTAATCCCTCCATCCATCCTTTCACCCCCCTCACTCCACCCATCCTCTATCCTTCCCCAAGTACGCATCAAATGAGGAGCATTAGCTGCATCACAGACCATGACTAAAATATTCACGAGCGTGGGCAAGGGAGTTAAGGGAGATAAGGGAGGGGTAAAGAAGTAAAGGGAGTTAAAGGGATGAGAGGCTTGGACGGTATAGTTCATAATGGAGAAGTGAAATATAGTCACTTCTCTATTTAATGTATTTAAAAACCAGTGCTAAACCCGTGAGAGTCATAGTCCACATTAACTAGGGTCACAACCACCCTCGATCCACTTAAGCTAATAGTATAAAACGTTATATGTATATAAATTCGGACAAAAACATCAAAATCATAACTATACACGCTATAGAAGAGTGACTTCCACTATCTTATTAAATATTATATTCTGAGGTAGGTGTGGAAAATTACATTTATCTGAATGTAACTAATTATGTACATAACAGTAAATGATAACAAAGATAATTATTATTTATCAATGTTACATAGACAAGTAGGAGTTTGGGACACCTAGGTCGCAAAAAATGTCCCTCTTCGATACCTACCACTGTCATAACCACAAGTTGCTCTGGACCTATTAATTAAATGAATTATACATCAGGAATTCTGGTAAATATATAAATTTGTGAACTGTATATTAAAAATGATTATATATAAATACAATTACATAACAGAAGGAAAATATATCTTAATATCACTCACCAATTTGACTGGATATTAAGTTGTATCATACTCAAAAAAACCTCACTAACTAAATTTATGAAAACACTGGCCAGAATTATACACAAATCTAGAGAGCTTATCTGAGGTTCCTGGAGCTGTCTTGTCCAGTCGTCTGATATCTCAAGTTATGCAGGAATGCACATCCAACAATTTTGCTTCCTATTTGAGAGGTGTCAATCCAAATTTTACCTCTAGAGCACGAAAATTTCTTCCCATTATATTAACGTTGCATCCAATTCAAAACCAAGATGGCGAGTCTCTTTCTGCGCAGGCGCAGCTTCCAGTTTCCCATTTCGATAACATACTTCTTTTAAAAATACAATATAGGGCATCTATTTACATATAAATTACCGTATTTCCGGAAAATATACAGTATTTTCCACAGGGTTAGTCAGGGAATGTCTTGAAAGAACTGTGTACACATCTCTGTTCAAATGACCCTCCGAACTGCATCAACCTCAACCTTCTTTCAGAGTGTAGGCACCATGCTTCCCACTTCCAAATTATTATTTTTATAATAAAAAAGAAGCGCTAAGCCACAAGGGCTATACAACTCCCACTTCCTAAACTGAATGAAGTACGACTAACTAGTTTCCCAGAATTATTATAATCATCGGGAAGCGCTAAACCCATAGGATTATACAGCTCATGTGGGGGGTGGAAGGTACTCAGGCTCAGTTCAGGAAACCGGAACACAGTTCCACTTCCCTAGATCAAGAGCCCCTCACCAGCGTGAAGGAACCTCCCTTGAGGGGGCTTTCCCAGAATGCCTTCATGTTATTTTGCTCACACTCGAACAGCACGTCAAACTATAAACTCCACTACTTGCCTCCATTCACCCTTATCTGATACGCTCACACAAGCCTGATGCTGGATGCTGAAGCCTCTGATACTCCAAACATCCTTAACTCCCTCCCTTAAACCCTTCCTGGGATGGCCCCAGCCCCTCCTTCCCCCACCCGATTTGTATACGCTTTTAGTTACCCGCTCTATCCTTTCTAAGTGCCCACGCCACAACAACAACCCCTCATCAGCCCTTATTATTATACCTTCAGAAACCCCACATTCTTCGAATTTCTGCGCTCAGAATTCACATCACACATTGCTCTCAAACATGACATCTCCAGGGGTCATGCAGCGCCTTGTGTCTACTGGAGGTGTAAAAGAAGGTGAATGTACACTCATTACCTTCACGGAACCACCTTCTATAAGGGACCAGGAGCTGTACAACTCATCTATACAAGACCAGCTGTACAGCAACCCAGCTTCTACGAGGATAAAAATACAACATTTAAAATTCAAATATTTTATTTCATACAAAACTGTACAAAGCAGTAGTGAGACCTCTGTTCCTAAGAATAATGAAAATGACGATGATGATGATTATGATGATGAGGAAAATGAAGATTAGGGATGACTGAAATTGAAATTGAAACTGACTTGTTGAAATATATATATCTATATATATATATATATATATATATATATATATATATATATATATATATATATATATATATATGTGTGTGTATGTGTGCCGAATAAGTAAAACTTGCGATTTTGGCTTAAATAGCACCGCTCTTCTTGCCGAATAAGACAAGCTAAAATTTGTGTATGAATAATTTAGCAAAAATTATTCTGAACCTAACGAAAAAAATATTTTATTGTGTTTGTTTATTATTAAATTATTAAAAACTTATATAAAATATATTTAGTTAGATTAGACTAAATTAAATTGCGCTTGTTACAAGGTTAGGTAAGTTTCCTAGGGTTCTTTTGGTAAAAAATTATTGATTTTTTACATTAACATAAATGAAAAATTATATCTTTAAATGTATAAGATCATATTTTAGAAAGGACTTAATTTTAAATGAGTTCTTCCTAACCGACCAGTTTTACCTATTCGGCATATATATATATATATATATATATATATATATATATATATATATATATATATATATATATATATATATATATATATATATATAATACAATCAATCATGTTGAATGAGTGGGAGGGAGTTGGAGGTAATCAGGTTTGATACGAGGAAGTAGAAAGCAGCTCCAATTCCTTGCATCAAGAGCCCTTAGAAACATTGTTCTGCATACCACCCTCGCGGGGCCATGAAGGTTGGTTAATGGTGTTTAAAGCCTATCGACTACACGAGGGTCATTAAGGCTAAACGTAACATATTTGACCACCAGAATCCCAAAAATAGGGATCAAATTTAACTCTCAAGTGTATTTACGTTGAGTTACAATAAATCTCTCAGGGTATATATATCTTGTGGATAAGATATTAAACACAGCTAATATAAACTGAGTCATAATAAAAGATAAAAGTCAACGAGAGTTACGTAAGTTTTGGATATTTCATTTTTATATATTTGCAACTTAATCAAACCCAGCAGTCTAACTTTATATCGTTGAAATTTTCTAAAGGTAAAAATAGCCTAATTTACAAAACCAAGCTTAAAATTTCATAGAATTCAGCTTTTTTTATTTCTCTCGACGAAACCTGATTTTCAGGTGATCAAGGTTGTATAGGACAGTATAATAATAATAATAGTATTACTATTATTATCATATGCATATATATTTCAACTCTTATTATTGCATTCATAGGAAAAGCGCTAAAGCCACAGGGACCATATAGCACCTGTAGAGGAATGGGATGGCAATCAAGATGGATCCAAGGACAGGGAAGAAAGGTTAAATTTCTTGGATCAAGAGCCTCTCACAGACGTCAAAGAACCTCTCTTGAGGGTTGTCTACTCTAAGAAACCTACATAATTTTTACCTTTTTTTTTAAGGTATTTCTGCTTTACCTATAATTCAACAAATCTACATAAATAAATCTGCTCATTTTCTATATAATTATGTCGTGAAGATTGAGGTATGGTTACCATGATTTTTAACAATGGCTGCCATGATTTTTAACAATGGCTGCCATGATTTTTAACAATGGCTGCCATGATTTTTAACAATTGCTGCCATGATTTACGATACAGTCCTCCATTTTTTTTAATTGTGACTTGAAGAGTCATTTTGTGTATGTATTCAACACCAAAATTATTTGATACAGACATGAGCAGAAAACACACACACACACACACACACACACACACACATTTCTGATACATGCACACCAATGAACGTATATAACATCTTTCTATAATACAATGTAATATAATTTATATGACACTTTTTTATCATATGCAATATATAATGAATGTATTTGACACCTTGCTATAAAACTAACATGATAATTGGTACACGTCACCATATAGTTAAGACAGTACAAATAACTTTCCTCAGAGAAGAACACGGTCACAATTCCGTAGCTGGAACAAGATAGAAACCTCGTAACGACATTTCACTCTGATCTGGACCATCATTAAGACACAGCTGAGACGAGAAAAGTGCATTAGACAAATAACCTACACTTAGGAGAGAGGGGGGGCGGGGACGAAGCCTCGTCCAAGTCGGGGCAAGGCTTGGTCCCGACTTGGTCAATTTCGAAGTTACGCTGTCATTGGTCCAAGTAGGACCGAAACGTCGTCATAAGTTTCCCTCTCCTAATTGTGAGTCATTTGTGTATTGTTCCAGTTAAGGTGTTATGAGACTTTTATTTTTTATAGTACAGTAGAGAAGGCCTTAAGATAATACGGTAAGGGACGGAAAAGGCGAGTTGCAACTGTAGTAGTAGTTGTGGCAGTGGTAGTAATAGTAGTAGTGCAAAAAAAAGGAGGAGCACAGGAGATATACTGGCCCATGCAGGGCAGGAACTAGTGTTAGAGTAATGAGAGTGACTTAAATCTGAAAACAGTTTAGAGTCTAGAGATGTATCGGATGTAAAAATTTAGGTATCCGCGGATGCGGATGTGTATGAGGATGTCTTACTTATTTTGCGGATGCAGATGCATATGCGGATATCTGTTTACAGTAAAATGCGAATGCAGATGCAGATGTAAGAAACTGTGCGGATGTTCTGCGGATGCGGATATCCGATACATCTCTAATTTAGACTGAATTATCCGAACACTAACAGATATCACCAAGGCGGCAGAGAAGAACTGCAGTTCGTCAGCTATCCCTATCTACGAAATAAAGCAAGAAAGAAGACAGGGTAGGGAAAGAAAATGCAGAAGACAGGTCAAGATGAAAGAAGAGGAGGCAGATGTCAGGTTAAGTCACGAGTGTTCCGAAGATTAGAGTATATGATGATGCATGGAGAAAGGCAGGTACCTAGAGAAGCAAAAGTCAGCTCTCATATTACTCCTGACCCGCTAGATCTCCTGCAGTGTTCCTCTGTTATTTTGCTCTTTTATACTACTACCACCACCACTATTACTAATACAAATCCTTTCACTATTACCACACCTTATACTTATTCTTCTAATATTACTACTACTGCCGCTATTACCTCATTAATGCCACTACCTTCAATACAATTACTACTACTACTAGCACCACCACCACCAATTCTACGTCCACTACCATTATTATTACCACCACAACTTCTACTATCACTCATTTCTTTCCCCTCCCAGTATTATTTGCTGACCTTCTCTACATTTCTCACTCCAGGTGTGACTTGACAATTCTCCAGGATGGACCAAAACGTTGTCACACGGTGACTGCTGAGTGTGAGTTTTTGGTAAATTCCCTTACAAACTTCACGCTCTTCTAACCCATCTGGTCTAACTTGCTCTAGAAAAATATCGGGAATTTTTCAACAGGGAGGACCAGTCAGAGAGCATCACAGGTCGGAATTAACCAACCCGCAGGGGTTATATAGAGCTTGTGGGAATGGGAGATAATCAGGTTTGATCCGAGGAAGGGAAGGGCAGCTGTAACTCCTCGGATCAAGAACCCTGAAGTGCCCAGAGACTTGCTGGAGGATAATATTGCACGTGAAACAAAGCAGTAACACATGGAACACTGGTCAAGAGGATACATAGACGGAACAGTAACACATGGAACACTGGTCCAGATGATATATACACGCAGCAGTAACACATGGAACACTGGTCCAGAGGATACATACACGCAGCAGTAACACATGGAACACTGGTCCAGAAGATACATACACGCAACAGTAACACATGGAACACTGGTCAAGAGGATACATAGACGGAACAGTAACACATGGAACACTGGTCCAGAGGATACATACACGCAGCAGTAACACATGGAACACTGGTCCAGAGGATATATACACGCAACAGTAACATGGAACACTGATCCGGAGGATGCATATACGCAACAGTAACACATGGAACACTGGTCCAGAGGATACATACACGCAACAGTAACACATGGAACACTGGTCCAGAGGATACATACACGCAACAGTAACACATGGAACACTGGTCCAGAGGATACATATACGCAGCAGTAACACATGGAACACTGGTCCAGGAGATACATACACACAGCAGTAACACATGGAACACTGGTCCAGAGGATACACACACGCAACAGTAACACATGGAACACTGGTCCAGAGGATACATAGACGGAACAGTAACATATGGAACACTGGTCCAGAGGATACATACACGCACACATGCACGCACAGATCCGGAGGATATGGACATACACGCAACAGTAACACATGGAACACTGGTCCAGTACATACACGCAACAGTAACACATGGAACACTGGTCCAGAGGATACATACACGGAACACTGGTCCAGGAGATACATACACACAGCAGTAACACATGGAACACTGGTCCAGAGGATACACACACGCAACAGTAACACATGGAACACTGGTCCAGAGGATACATACACGCAACAGTAACACATGGAACACTGGCCCAGAGGATACATACATACAACAGTAACACATGGAACACTGGTCCAGAGGATACATACATGCAACAATAACATGAAACACTGGTCCAGAGGATACATAGTACCACTAGGCCCTCTTAATGAAGACACATACACTGCAGCAAGTCGTTAAGAGGATACACATCAGTAAGTCGCTGAAATGATACATACACAGCAGTATCTCAAGCACAGGATACACACCTGAGAACCCACACCTGACACCTCAGATTCGGCAATCCTCTGAGAGACCTGGAAGACATACATACACGCGCCTGCGCACCTAAAGTCATGGCTTAAGTCAGATCCACTTAGGTCACAGCACTGTCCATTGTGAGTCATATAAGAGGGGAAGTTCCGGTTCCTCGGATCTAGAGTCCTACACCGGCATCAAGGAATTTCCCTAGAGAGGAGGCAGGACTCTCCTCTCTCCCATTTGATTGTTAATGACCTCTTCTGCAGTCAAGTACCACAGTCCAATTATTCTCTCTCTCTCTCTCTGTCTATTTCTGTCTGTCTCTCTCTGTATTAAAGGCATTGCTATCTTGTTTCGTTTCATGAGATAATGGGCGAGATGTATCCAGAGAGTTTAGTGATTGACCGTGGATAAAGGGTGTGGGTGGCTGTGTAGGTGAGTGATGCACTGCTTGGTGTAGCTTGTATCCTTGTGGATATTTCTTCGTATGTGTTTTTCATCTCTTGCTTGTTGTCTTCTGCTGACCCTTGTAATGACCTTTCTTACACCCCTTTCCCCGATACTCTTTCTTGCCACTGCATTCCTTTTGATCCTCTCTCCCTCCCCCGCCTCGGTAAATTTGAACTCTTTGCAGGATGGTGCTGAACCCCTCATGAATTCAGATGACCTGTTATGCCTCTTGTTCAGATTGATCTTCCCACATGTTCTCTCCTGACCCCTGGCCCATGACATCCATTATTGCCTCATACACTTAGATAACACATGATGGTCCTTAATCTAAGCAGCAGTAAACAGTTCCTCTCAGCAGATAGTCTCAGTGTGGACTGGCACGTCCCATGTACTCCCATATACCGATCCTCTTTGGCTGATAGTATATACCAACAGTCCTCTCGAATCCCACCAAATAATCTCTGTTGACCTCTCGTGACGTCTACGGGTGATGGTGGACACCAATAGTCTCCTTGATCCAGTCCTCGAAGGCGTCGACGCGGGTGTACACACCAGGGATGTTCCTCCTCCCGCAGCCGATACCGAAGCTTACCACCCCGACCTGGTACCAGTGCTTGTCCTTCTCACACACCAGAGGGCCACCACCGTCACCCTGGGGCAGGGAGAACACAGACTCATAATTAAACTCTGCATTATTGTTACATTCATGGGATAAAAAATGATACCTAATATAAAAAGAATTTTATTAACACAACGATGTGAATGGTTGTAGGAGCGCATGGCTCCTAACTCTATACATATGCTATACCTACACATATGCTATATTTACACATATGCTATACTTACACATATGCTTAATATGTGGCCACACCTCCTACACCAGACTGTGGAAATCATCACCACCAGTGTTATTAGGTACCAGTGTGACTTCATCACCACCAGTGTTATTAGGTACCAGTGTGACTTCATCACCACCAGTGTTATTAGGTACCAGTGTGACTTCATCACCACCAGTGTTATTAGGTACCAGTGTGACTTCATCACCACCAGTGTTATTAGGTACCAGTGTGACTTCATCACCACCAGTGTTATTAGGTACCAGTGTGACTTCATCACCACCAGTGTTATTAGGTACCAGTGTGACTTCATCACCACCAGTGTTATTAGGTACCAGTGTGACTTCATCACCACCAGTGTTATTAGGTACCAGTGTGACTTCATCACCACCAGTGTTATTAGGTACCAGTGTGACTTCATCACCACCAGTGTTATTAGGTACCAGTGTGACTTCATCACCACCAGTGTTATTAGGTGCCGGTGTGACTTCATCACCACCAGTGTTATTAGGTACCAGTGTGACTTCATCACCACCAGTGTTATTAGGTACCAGTGTGACTTCAGAAGATGTAAACAGCTGGTTTTCTTTACATATGGAAAGCTAGCAACAGAATGGCTGATAGATTATTCTAATATAACAACAACTTAATTTTAAAATTATTCAGGGATCGAGTCCCCTGGATAAGAACACCTGTAGTAGGTGTATGAATGTTTATGTAATCCTGTTTCAAACATAATGCACAAAAAAGAACACACACACACACACACACACACACACACAGAGTAATGCAATATACAGGGACCAATAAACCTCCTCAGGTCTCCAGACCAACTCTGCTCAGTCAACATCTCTCACTTCTCTCACCTCATCTCTTTTTTTCCTCCTTCCATCATGCCTTCCATTCGTCCACCTTCTTCCTCTGAGCCTAGACATCTTCCTCTGAGCCTAGACATCTTCCCCTTATCCTAGACATCTTCCTCTCAGCCTAGACATCATCCTCTCAGCCTAGACATCTTCATCTCAGCCTAAACATCATCCTCTCACCCTAGATATCAGCCTCTCAGCCTAGATATCAGCCTCTCAGCCTAGAAATCATCCTCTCAGCCTAGACATCATCCTCTCAGCCTAGATATCAGCCTCTCAGCCTAGACATCATCCTCTCAGCCTAGACATCATCCTCTCAGCTTAGACATTCTCTCAGCCTAAACATCTTCATCTCGGCCTAGACATCTTCATCTCAGCCTAGACACCATTCTCTCAGTCTACACATCATCATCTCAGCCTAGACATCATCCTCTCAGCCTAGACATCGCCTGTGTTGTGAGTACCTCCAGGTACTTACATCACAGGCATCACGACCCTCCAGGTACTTACATCACAACTCTCCAGGTACTTACATCACAACCCTCCAGGTACTTACATCACGACCCTCCAGGTACTTACATCACAGGCATCACGACCCTCCGCTCCAGCACATAGGGCGGTGCTAGGGAGAGTGTAGCCTGGACCAAACTGATCTCTGAGTGCAGTCTGGCAGGTTGGGTTACTCCAGATTGGCACATTGATCTCCTTCAACACTACACTGTGGTCCGCAGCTGAGGAAGATAACAATCCAGTTATCTGATTGTCAAAAATAAAACTCCAGCATCTGATTGTCAAAGATAATATTACAGTATCTGATTGTCAAAGATAATACTACAGTATCTGATTGTGCAAGATAATGCTACAGTATCTGATTGTCAAAGATAATACTCAGTATGTGATTGTCAAAGATAATACTATAGTATCTGATTGTCAAAGATGATACTACCATTAATTTCTGAAGGTCGCTTCAAAGATTGTTGTATTAATATCTTATAGTCTGATAAACCAGTCTGATATATGCATAAAATATACACCGAAAGGTGTATATCTCAGTGAATACATACCAACAAGTTTATACCCAACAAGAAGTGTATATCTCTCAGTGTATGTACACTGATAGTATACATTAATCCCAACTTTAAGTATTCCTGACTGACGGTGAACATGCAACCTTAATGACCCTCGTGTAGTGGACTAAACCCAGTTAACCAACCTTAATGGCCCTCGTGTAATAGACTAAACCCAGTTAACCAACCTTAATGACCCTCGTGTAATAGACTAAACCCAGTTAACCAACCTTAATGACCCTCGTGTAATAGACTAAACCCAGTTAACCAACCTTAATGACCCTCGTGTAATAGACTAAACCCAGTTAACCAACCTTAATGACCCTCGTGTAATAGACTAAACCCAGTTAACCAACCTTAATGACCCTCGTGTAATAGACTAAACCCAGTTAACCAACCTTAATGACCCTCGTGTAGTAGACTAAACCCAGTTAACCAACTTTAATGACCCTCGTGTAATAGACTAAATCCAGTTAACCAACCTTAATGACCTTCGTGTAGTAGATTTTTAGCTCACATTAAACAAGTTTAATGACCCTCGTGTAGTATAGTGACTTTAAACCTATTAACCAACCTTACTGACCCTTATGTAGTGAATTTGTTTAAAACTCAATTAACCAACCTTAAATTATGGGGTCTTGGGTTTTTAGTTATCATTTGTTTAGCTAACCGGCTGGTTGACCGGTTGCTTAGTCATGATTATGTTTATTGCTTTGAGGTAATTATGTGTGTGGCTGGTTCGGTTAAAGTTAGGTTACCTAGTTTGTGTAGTCAAAATAACCAGACTGTGTTAGGGCTAGTTAGTCAATTTATGTTGTTTTAGGGAGAGGGGGAGAGAGGGAGAGGGGGAGAGAGGGAGAGGGAGAGGGAGAGGGAGGGAGAGAGAGAGAGAGAGAGAGACTGGTAAACACTCGAGAGTATCAGACGAGGATTCACAGAAACGAGCAATAAAACTCTCATTAAATGAGATATAAACAACATTAGCAAATGTATTTGTCAAGTGTGTTTGTAAAGTGTTTGTGTGTGTGTACTCACCTATTTGTGGTTGCAGGGGTCGAGTCACAGCTCTTGGCCCCGTATCTTCGCTGGTCGCTACAAGACCCACTCTCTCCTTTATGATACCTCTTCTTAAAGCTATGTATGGATCCCGCCTCCACTACATCACTCTCCAGATTATTCCACTTCCTGACAACTCTATTATTAAAGTAATACTTCCTAAAATCCCTGTGATTCATCTGAATTTTCAACTTCCAGTTGTGACTGTTGCTGTGTCCCATCTCTGCAACATTCTGTCTCTATCCAGCTTGTCAATTCCTCTCATTTTTTTGTATGTTATCGTGTCTTCCCTGTCCTTCCTGTCCTCCAGCGTCGTCAGGTTATTTCTGTATTAATATTAGTGCCACGAAGTGCTTCTTGCTTATTTACAATATTATATATAGACACTACATTTGCAGCTTTCCAATTATAAGATATTTGTCCTGTATCTTATGACATGTTATATATAGTCACGTTAAGCTAACTCCGTTCTAGCGGCCCTTGATCCAATACCCAGGGGGATATATTATCAGGTCCCGTAGCTTTTGTGGTGTCCAGTTGTCTCAGCTGCTTCATGACTTCCTCCTTCAATGTTTAAATGTTGTTTATCCAGTTTCATGTGATCTGTTCCATACTTTATGTCGACGGGTACTGTTCCTGTCTCCTCAGTGACAACTCCTTTGAAATTTGAAAGAAAATGGTTATAATCATAACCTCAAGTTGTAAAGGGGTGGAGGGGTAAGCCAGCTGAAGGTCTCGATCAGATGATAAAAAGTTCCGGCGGCGGGTTATTATATGACTATGACTCGTGTCAGGAAATACTTGTTCTGTTTCCTGACAAATCTTACCTAACCTAACCTATCCTACTCTGAGTCTTCCACTTAGTTCCTTGTACACTTCTCTGAGTCTTCCACTTAGTTCCTTGTACACTTCTCTGAGTCTTCCACTTAGTTCCTTGTACACTACTCTGAGTCTTCCACTTAGTTCCTTGTACACTTCTCTGAGTCTTCCACTTAGTTCCTTGTACACTACTCTGAGTCTTCCACTTAGTTCCTTGTACACTTCTCTGAGTCTTCCACTTAGTTCCTTGTACACTACTCTGAGTCTGAGTCTTCCACTTAGTTCCTTGTACACTACTCTGAGTCTTCCACTTAGTTCCTTGTACACTTCTCTGAGTCTTCCACTTAGTTCCTTGTACACTACTCTGAGTCTTCCACTTAGTTCCTTGTACACTTCTCTGAGTCTTCCACTTAGTTCCTTGTACACTTCTCTGTTCTCCGGTCTATTTCTTTTGTCTTATCACTTCATAAAACAAAATAAGCTCAGCATATGTGCTCACTGATCTGTGTTTGAGGGCGGTCGATACCTAGCTCTTGGCCCCCGCCTCTTGGACCAGTTTGATCGGCATAACTAACTTCTGGCCTCTTGGGCCTATAATACCTACTCCTAAAACTGTGTACTGACTTTACTCCCACCACCACTGTGTGTGTGTGTGTGTGTGTGTGTGTGTGTGTGTGTGTGTGTGTGTGTGTGTGTGTGTGTGTGTGTGTGTGTGTGTGTGTGTATGTATGTATGCGTGTGTGTGTTTGAATATCTGGTTTCAAATGCATATCATCGTAATATCAACTAAAAAAAATAAAACAAATTAATTTTATAAATACATTAACTTTCGATTTATTCTGACGCAATGAACGTTTTTTTCTGAGCTACCAGAGTTAAAAATTAAATTACAGCATCTAACAACACAATCAACAAAATTTACACAACTGTGACTTATATATATATATATATATATATATATATATATATATATATATATATATATATATATATATATATATATGATGTCACTGGTTTAAAGAAGAAGGGGGTCCAGTACTACGAGTGTCATCGGATCTCACAACTGACTCTGTGCGACTTAATTAGGTCTCTGGAGGGATCCTGTACATATCGAGTTTCAAGAGAAGGTGCATCACAAAATCTGCAAATTTTATTTAATTTCTCCCTTGAGAAACACATCATGTTTGCTGTGAAACATTTATTAATAGAGGTTTCATTATATCGGCTATAAATTCTGGGCATATCTAAAGTTTGAAAAATGGTATACAAAGAATGTTGGGATAAGGCGTACCTAGCAAACACACTGAAGTGTTAAGTCTGATGGTCATAAACACACTAAGAGTGTTAAGTCTGATGGTCATAAACACACTAAGAGTGTTAAGTCTGATGGTCATAAACACACTAAGAGTGTTAAGTCTGATGGTCATAAACACACTAAGAGTGTTAAGTCTGATGGTCATAACACTGATTTATTTATCAGTGGCGGCAGTGGTGGGATTCAGCGTGTACGTGGAGTGGTGAGATGTATTATGTGTGAGGTTAAGAGATGGTGGATGAGCAGGATTTATTGCAGTGATGGGAGTGGGTGAAGGAAAGATGAGTTCCTAGAAGGGAATGGATGGCGAATGAGGAAGAATGTGCTTAAGGTGAGTGGGAAGTATACTGTAAAAGAAATTGAAAAATATTAATGATTAATGTCAGAGCTGATAAAAATACTCTACGCTTGGACTCAAATATTCAATTTACTTTCATAACCTCAATTTATTGTGAGATTGTAACTTTTAAATAGTTTATAGATTTTCCCCTTTATATAAATTTAATATGCAGCATATTATGTGTCCTTCTTACATTATGCTCACCACCCACACTTACCTCCATCACTATGCCTCTCTTCTGGCCTCCCACACTTACCTCCATCACTATGCCTCTCTTCTGGCCTCCCACACTTACCTCCATCACTATGCCTCTCTTCTGGCCTCCCACACTTACCTCCATCACTATGCCTCTCTTCTGGCCTCCCACACTTACCTCCATCACTATGCCTCTCTTCTGGCCTCCCACACTTACCTCCATCACTATGCCTCTCTTCTGGCCTCCCACACTTACCTCCATCACTATGCCTCTCTTCTGTCCTCCCACACTTACCTCCATCACTATGCCTCTCTTCTGTCCTCCCACACTTACCTCCATCACTATGCCTCTCTTCTGGCCTCCCACACTTACCTCCATCACTATGCCTCTCTTCTGGCCTCCCACACTTACCTCCATCACTATGCCTCTCTTCTGGCCTCCCACACTTACCTCCATCACTATGCCTCTCTTCTGGCCTCCCACACTTACCTCCATCACTATGCCTCTCTTCTGGCCTCCCACACTTACCTCCATCACTATGCCTCTCTTCTGTCCACCCACACTTACCTCCATCACTATGCCTCTCTTCTGTCCACCCACACTTACCTCCACTATGCCTCTCTTCTGTCCACCCACACTTACCTCCACTATGCCTCTCTTCTGTCCACCCACACTTACCTCTATCACTATGCCTCTCTTCTGGCCTCCCACACTTACCTCCATCACTATGCCTCTCTTCTGGCCTCCCACACTTACCTCTATCACTATGCCTCTCTTCTGGCCTCCCACACTTACCTCCATCACTATGCCTCTCTTCTGGCCTCCCACACTTACCTCTATCACTATGCCTCTCTTCTGGCCTCCCACACTTACCTCTATCACTATGCCTCTCTTCTGGCCTCCCACACTTACCTCCATCACTATGCCTCTCTTCTGGCCTCCCACACTTACCTCTATCACTATGCCTCTCTTCTGGCCTCCCACACTTACCTCCATCACTATGCCTCTCTTCTGGCCTCCCACACTTACCTCTATCACTATGCCTCTCTTCTGGCCTCCCACACTTACCTCTATCACTATGCCTCTCTTCTGGCCTCCCACACTTACCTCTATCACTATGCCTCTCTTCTGGCCTCCCACACTTACCTCCATCACTATGCCTCTCTTCTGGCCTCCCACACTTACCTCCATCACTATGCCTCTCTTCTGGCCTCCCACACTTACCTCTATCACTATGCCTCTCTTCTGGCCTCCCACACTTACCTCCATCACTATGCCTCTCTTCTGGCCTCCCACACTTACCTCCATCACTATGCCTCTCTTCTGGCCTCCCACACTTACCTCTATCACTATGCCTCTCTTCTGGCCTCCCACACTTACCTCCATCACTATGCCTCTCTTCTGGCCTCCCACACTTACCTCCACTATGCCTCTCTTCTGTCCACCCACACTTACCTCCACTATGCCTCTCTTCTGTCCACCCACACTTACCTCCACTATGCCTCTCTTCTGTCCACCCACACTTACCTCCACTATGCCTCTCTTCTGTCCACCCACACTTACCTCTATCACTATGCCTCTCTTCTGGCCTCCCACACTTACCTCCATCACTATGCCTCTCTTCTGGCCTCCCACACTTACCTCCATCACTATGCCTCTCTTCTGGCCTCCCACACTTACCTCCATCACTATGCCTCTCTTCTGGCCTCCCACACTTACCTCCATCACTATGCCTCTCTTCTGTCCACCCACACTTACCTCCACTATGCCTCTCTTCTGTCCACCCACACTTACCTCCACTATGCCTCTCTTCTGTCCACCCACACTTACCTCCACTATGCCTCTCTTCTGTCCACCCACACTTACCTCTATCACTATGCCTCTCTTCTGACCTCCCACACTTACCTCCATCACTATGCCTCTCTTCTGGCCTCCCACACTTACCTCTATCACTATGCCTCTCTTCTGGCCTCCCACACTTACCTCCATCACTATGCCTCTCTTCTGTCCACCCACACTTACCTCTATCACTATGCCTCTCTTCTGGCCTCTCACACTTACCTCCATCACTATGCCTCTCTTCTGGCCTCCCACACTTACCTCCATCACTATGCCTCTCTTCTGTCCACCCACACTTACCTCCATCACTATGCCTCTCTTCTGTCCTCTCACACTTACCTCCATCACTATGCCTCTCTTCTGTCCACCCACGCTTACATCCATCACTATACCTCTCTTCTGTCCACCCACACTTACCTCCATCACTATACCTCTCTTCTGTCCACCCACACTTACATCCATCACTGTACCTCTCTTCTGTCCACCCACACTTACATCCATCACTGTACCTCTCTTCTGTCCACCCACACTTACATCCATCACTATTCCTCTCTTCTGTCCTCTCACACTTACCTCCTCTCTACACCTCCGGTCTGTTCTCCTACACTTACCTCCATCACTATGCCTCTCTTCTGGCCTCCCACACTTACCTCCACTATGCCTCTCTTCTGTCCACCCACACTTACCTCTATCACTATGCCTCTCTTCTGACCTCCCACACTTACCTCCATCACTATGCCTCTCTTCTGGCCTCCCACACTTACCTCCATCACTATGCCTCTCTTCTGGCCTCCCACACTTACCTCCATCACTATACCTCTCTTCTGTCCACCCACACTTACCTCCATCACTATGCCTCTCTTCTGGCCTCCCACACTTACCTCCATCACTATGCCTCTCTTCTGGCCTCCCACACTTACCTCCATCACTATGCCTCTCTTCTGTCCATCCACACTTACCTCCATCACTATGCCTCTCTTCTGTCCTCTCACACTTACCTCCATCACTATGCCTCTCTTCTGTCCATCCACACTTACCTCCATCACTATGCCTCTCTTCTGTCCTCCCACACTTACCTCCATCACTATGCCTCTCTTCTGGCCACCCACACTTACATCCATCACTATTCCTCTCTTCTGTCCACCCACACTTACATCCATCACTATGCCTCTCTTCTGTCCACCCACACTTACATCCATCACTATTCCTCTCTTCTGTCCTCTCACACTTACCTCCTCTCTACACCTCCGGTCTGTTCTCCTACACTTACCTCCATCACTATGCCTCTCTTCTGGCCTCCCACACTTACCTCCATCACTATGCCTCTCTTCTGTCCACCCACACTTACCTCCACTATGCCTCTCTTCTGTCCACCCACACTTACCTCTATCACTATGCCTCTCTTCTGACCTCCCACACTTACCTCCATCACTATGCCTCTCTTCTGGCCTCCCACACTTACCTCCATCACTATGCCTCTCTTCTGGCCTCCCACACTTACCTCCATCACTATGCCTCTCTTCTGTCCACCCACACTTACCTCCATCACTATGCCTCTCTTCTGTCCACCCACACTTACCTCCATCACTATGCCTCTCTTCTGGCCTCCCACGCTTACCTCCATCACTATGCCTCTCTTCTGGCCTCCCACACTTACCTCCATCACTATGCCTCTCTTCTGTCCACCCACACTTACCTCCATCACTATGCCTCTCTTCTGTCCTCTCACACTTACCTCCATCACTATGCCTCTCTTCTGTCCACCCACGCTTACATCCATCACTATACCTCTCTTCTGTCCACCCACACTTACATCCATCACTGTACCTCTCTTCTGTCCACCCACACTTACATCCATCACTGTACCTCTCTTCTGTCCACCCACGCTTACATCCATCACTATACCTCTCTTCTGTCCACCCACACTTACCTCCATCACTATACCTCTCTTCTGTCCACCCACACTTACCTCCTCTTACTCCGGTCTGTCCACCCACACTTACCTCCATCACTATGTCTCTTCTGGCCTCCCACACTTACTCCATCACTCTGTCCACCCACACTTACATCCATCACTATTCCTCTCTTCTGTCCTCTCACACTTACCTCCATCACTATGCCTCTCTTCTATCCTCTCACACTTACCTCCATCACTATGCCTCTCTTCTGTCCACCCACACTTACATCCATCACTATACCTCTCTTCTGTCCACCCACACTTACCTCCATCACTATGCCTCTCTTCTGTCCTCTCACACTTACCTCCATCACTATGCCTCTCTTCTGTCCTCTCACACTTACCTCCATCACTATGCCTCTCTTCTGTCCTCTCACACTTACCTCCATCACTATGCCTCTCTTCTGTCCACCCACACTTACCTCCATCACTATACCTCTCTTCTGTCCACCCACACTTACCTCCATCACTGTACCTCTCTTCTGTCCACCCACACTTACCTCCATCACTGTACCCCTCTTCTGTCTACCCACACTTACATCCATCACTATTCCTCTCTTCTGTCCTCTCACACTTACCTCCTCTCTACACCTCCAGTCTGTTCTCCTACACTTACCTCCATCACTATGCCTCTCTTCTGTCCTCCCACACTTAACTCCATCTCTACGCCTGCGGTCTGTCCTCCCACACTTACCCTCGTCTTTACGCCCCCAGCCTGTAACATAGCATCTGGCTGGCACTCCTTCCATAAAGTCGTTTTTCTTGGGCATACACACTGCATCTATGTTGCCCTTCCTGCGTGCTGACTTAACCAGCTGCAACAGTGCTATGTCGTTCACCAGCGTCGCGTTGTTGAACTAAAATAAAAAAATAAAGAAAACCACTGATTATGTAATGAATTTCGGGCAAACTAATCATAAAGATCACATGCTTAAATCTAGACCTCGAAGACAACTTGTGTAATTCAATAAAATGCATTGCATACTGATTTTTTTGCGCCTACCATTGCTTTATTACATGTAAATTACATTATTTTGTACCGTATAAGGAAATAAAAAATATATTTGTACAATAAGATAGGCTGAGAATGATAAATGGTCAACTGCAAAGGAATCACACCGTATTTGGATCGGTTCAATGATCTCTATTGCATGGAGTCACTGAATAAGAAGCTGTGAAATTACACCCCTCATGGAAGGTTCCTTGATGTTGGTGAGGGGCTCTTGATTTAGGGAATTGAATCTGTGCTCCAGTTCCCCGAATTAAGCCTGAATGCCTTCCACATCCCCCCCTGGGCGCTGTATAATCCTACGGGTTTAGCGCTTCCCCCTTGATTATAATAATAATAATGTGAAATTACAGCAAGACAAGTGAGTGGTATAACTGCAGGCCAGTGTGTAAGCCGCTGGGTCAGCTGGCTACAATAAGATTCATCCATCTAGGTATATTATACACCATAGGAAGGTTATCATGGGCCCCACCACAGTGCGGCCCATGATAACCCACTATTCTGATTGTTTTTTTAGAAATTGTCTGGATGTGCGAGTAGAACCTGAGTTTGGTTTCCAGGGGTCTTCTCAAGAAGACGTCTTCCCAATAACACGTCTTGCCTATCGTTTGGTGTAGTGTTAATCTTAGCTTTGTTTCCAAACATCATACAGAAAGTCTTGTTAATATTTAGTGTGACTTTGTTGCGATGCCAGTAAATATTTCAGCAAGTTGGGTATTTACTGTGTTACTGAGTGCAGCTGCAGCAGCATCTGAAATAACGAAGTTGTGTTATCGTCAAAAAGAATTGGTTAAAGGTCCTGTGATGCATTAAGAAAGTCAATGTAGCTAAGGAATAGCGGAGGACCCAGGACACGACCTTGTGGGAATTCGAGGCTTAATGGATCAGGATGCTGAGGGATAGTCAATAATGGTCGCAGTTTGATGTCTGTTACTTAAACAATATTTCATGTATCAGAGAGCATTTCCTCTTATTCCATAATGTTGTAATTTGAGCAGCAGTTGGGGATAGGAACAGTGAGCTTGTATAGTGACCAGAGAGGTAATCTCAGTGAGCTTGTATGGTGATCAGTGAGGTAATCTCAGTGAGCTTGTATGGTGATCAGTGAGGTAATCTCAGTGAGCTTGTATGGTGATCAGTGAGGTAATCTCAGTGAGCTTGTATGGTGATCAGTGAGGTAATCTCTAAGCTGGGGAGGAGAGTTAGGGATTTAAGAAGCTAGATGTGTTCCAACTTAGGACAAGAAGCCATTAAATTTTGTTGTTGTTGTCGAGACTTGGACTGGAAGTTCAATAAGCTTAAAACTGTTCCTTTGGATTTACTGAACTTATTATTGACCAATAACTGAGCAACATATCTTAATACAATATATATCTTAATATAATGATATCTATCTTAATACAATGGTATCTACCTTAATAAATGGTATCTACATTAATACAATGGTATCTACCTTAATACAATGGTACCTACCTTAATACAATGGTATCTACCTTAAAAATGGTATCTACATTAATACAATGGTATCTACCTTAATACAATGGTACCTACCTTAATACAATGGTATCTACCAAAAAAATGGTATCTACATTAATACAATGGTATCTACCTTAATACAATGGTACCTACATTAATACCATGATAATTGTAACCTTGAATACTTCTCAACAAATCTGTCTCGTGTATTTCTAGAGTAATTTTCACGCTATATTTAGCGAATATGTCACCGGTTCATCAAGGAGGATTATATTTGTGTGTGTGTGTGTGTTTGTTTCCATTTTTGTATTCCTTGGTCATATCTCCTCTAGTTCTTAAACTGTTCCAGCAACCTGCTTACTGTACCTTACCAGGTCGATAGCACCTCCCACGCCCACTCCCACACTTCCTCCAACACCCACTCCCACACTCCCTCTCACGCCTCCCTCACACTTCCTTCCACGCCCCCTTCCACACTTCCTTCTATGCCCCTTCCCACACTCCCTCCCAAGCCCTCTACCACACTTCCTCCAACGCCCACTCCCACACTCCCTCCCACGCCTCCCCCACACTTCCACGCCCCCTCCCACACTCCCCTCCCCTCGTTAGAGAAGGTCAATATAAGTTCATAAATTGTCTAAGTAATTAGAAGCAGCGAGGACCCTGATAGTAACGACCATCTTACAAACTACAACTCGCTCTAACTACATTCATACCTGCCACTTAAGACAACTGTCTCAAGGATACACACCTGGGTATTGACCTGGGGGTTGATAACTCACCTGGGGGTGGATAACTCACCTGCGGATGGAAAACTCACCTGGGGATGAATAACTCACCTGGGGGTGGATAACTCACCTGGGGGTGGATAACTCACCTGGGGATGGATAACTCACCTGGGGGTGGATAACTCACCTGGGGGCGGATAACTCACCTGGGGATGGATAACTCACCTGGGGTGGATAACTCACCTGCGGATGGATAACTCACCTGGGGATGGATAACTCACCTGGGGATGGATAACTCACCTGGGGATGGATAACTCACCTGTGGATGGATAACTCACCTGGGGGTGGATAACTCACCTGGGGATGGATAACTCACCTGGGGATGGATAACTCACCTGCAGATGGATAACTCACCTGGGGGTGGATAACTCACCTGGGGATGGATAACTCACCTGGGGGTGGATAACTCACCTGCAGATGGATAACTCACCTGGGGGTGGATAACTCACCTGGGGGCAGATAACTCACCTGGGGATGGATAACTCACCTGGGGTGGATAACTCACCTGCGGATGGATAACTCACCTTGGGGTGGATAACTCACCTGGGGGTGGATAACTCACCTGGGGGTGGATAACTCACCTGCGGATGAATAACTCACCTGGGGGTGGATAACTCACCTGGGGGTGGATAACTCACCTGGGGGTGGATAACTCACCTGGGGATGGATAACTCACCTGTGGATGGATAACTCACCTGGGGGTGGATAACTCACCTGGGGATGGATAACTCACCTGGGGATGGATAACTCACCTGGGGGTGGATAACTCACCTGGGGATGGATAACTCACCTGGGGTGGATAACTCACCTGGGGTGGATAACTCACCTGGGGATGGATAACTCACCTGGGGGTGGATAACTCACCTGGGGGTGGATAACTCACCTGGGGGTGGATAACTCACCTGGGGTGGATAACTCACCTGCGGATGGATAACTCACCTGGGGGTGGATAACTCACCTGGGGATGGATAACTCACCTGGGGATGGATAACTCACCTGCAGATGGATAACTCACCTGCAGATGGATAACTCACCTGGGGATGGATAACTCACCTGGGGGTGGATAACTCACCTGCAGATGGATAACTCACCTGGGGGTGGATAACTCACCTGGGGGTGGATAACTCACCTGGGGATGGATAACTCACCTGGGGGTGGATAACTCACCTGGGGATGGATAACTCACCTGGGGATGGATAACTCACCTTGGGGTGGATAACTCACCTGGGGTGGATAACTCACCTGGGGGTGGATAACTCACCTGCGGATGAATAACTCACCTGGGGGTGGATAACTCACCTGGGGTGGATAACTCACCTGGGGATGGATAACTCACCTGGGGGTGGATAACTCACCTGGGGATGGATAACTCACCTGGGGTGGATAACTCACCTTGGGGTGGATAACTCACCTGGGGTGGATAACTCACCTGGGGGTGGATAACTCACCTGGGGGTGGATAACTCACCTGGGGGTGGATAACTCACCTGGGGGCAGATAACTCACCTGGGAATGGATAACTCACCTGGGGTGGATAACTCACCTGCGGATGGATAACTCACCTTGGGGTGGATAACTCACCTGGGGATGGATAACTCACCTGGGGATGGATAACTCACCTGGGGGTGGATAACTCACCTGGGGATGGATAACTCACCTGGGGTGGATAACTCACCTGGGGTGGATAACTCACCTGGGGATGGATAACAACACGGGTGACAGGAAATTCCTCGTGTTTAAGAGGCTCTGCTGTAGTACTAACATCGTACTCTCCCAGGCGAACCTTCAGCACTCCAGGCAGACGATCACCATACTCCAGGCTGACCAGGGAAGACAAGTCACACTTAATAATAATAATAATAATAATAATAATAATAATAATAATAATAATAATCTTTATTTCTACAAGCTCATGATACAACTTATACCTAACTGACATCAGTGACATACCATATAGAAAGCCCAAGGTTATTCAGAGCATTTCGGGGAACTTGGGTTAATCTTGTCCGCCAGGATGCGATCTACACTAGTCGACTAACACCCAGGTATCTACTTGCTGCTAAGTGAATAGGGACAGAAGGTGTAAGGAAACACGCCCAATATTTTCACCCGTACCGGGAATCGAACCACGGACACTCAATGTGTGTGCTGAGTGTGCTACCAACCGAGCTACGGGAGACTTAGATGGGAAGTTAGCTTTGTGGAATATAGTGAGGGGTGACGGGCTTAGCTTTGTGGGAGACGGAGGAGGGATTATAACTTTGTGGGTGAGTGGGAAGAGGGCAGTGCCAGCCAGGAATCCACAATAAATTAATGTTAGAATAGGTTAAAATACCCTTGGTCAGTTTTAAAAGTTAACTGGAGTAATGTAAAATAAAAGAATAAAAATTCACGGAGTCCCGACAGGCATCTCGGTAATTATATAAAGAAACTGACCATACACAGAAACAATAAATGACAGAGTCAACACCATAAGGTAATATACACTGAGAGATGTATATTTCAGTACATACTGAGATATACATCAAGAGGGTTCTAAATCTCTTGAGGGAGTTTAGAAACAAGTCTTCTGCTTCATCAGGGTTTAAAGGTTGAATTACTCTGCCTCTTACGTGGGTCGAGATACCTGGAACAAAGATTAAGGGATACCGGGGATGCCATTCTCAGATCCACCAGCGATCGAAATTTATTCTCTATTATTATATTCACAAGAAAGCGTTTTTGGGCGTTTTATGGGCCGAATGGGTCGCAAAACGCTATTAGCTTTGTAAAACAAGTGAAGTTTGTTTTAGGTGAGTGGGGAGACGAGGGTTAAACCTTGTAGTATTGTGAGAAGGTTAATTAACTTGTATATTTTTAGGGATGAGAGAATCTGGGCATCCATTATAATGTAACATGAACTGATGTGGGAACTTTAAAACACTAATTTAAACAAAATGTGTTGTGATCGAACGAGATTGAAAGGGAAGAAGAGTAATGGAGGAAGAGGAGAAGGAAAGATTAGGAAAGAGTAAGAAGGAGGAGGAAAGAGGAGGGAGGAAGAAAGAGGTATAACTTACTAATCATCAACACAGTGAGCAGCAGTAAGGACCCAAGCTTCGTCCAACAAGGACGCTCCACACACGTACAAGTCCTGTGGCTGCTCCAAGATGGCTGCCTGCAAAACAACTCACATGAGAAAAACAAACAAACACGAGAACTGATAAATACGTGTAAATAGACGACAAACTGGATTAATGCAACAAAAATTGAAACACTACAAAGATGAAGAATAAAATAATCCGAGTATATAACAATAGTCATTGTATACGTAGAAATGACGGGATCAAAATGGCGTACCGTCCTCAATAACACAGACACGTTGAAGACCCTAACATCGTCTTAATAATTTTAGAAATGGTTCTGAAAACCGACAAGCTGATGAGTGAGATACATCTCGTCTCCCACCAGCATGATACAGTGTTTGTACAGTGATGGGTGACATTTAGTTGTACACACAGAAAGCCCATACTTATGACAGCATTTCGAGCTGAAGAAGCCACTGGCGGGCGAAACGTTTCCACAATAAAGATACCCAAATGTTGCACAAGTGTCTCATTCATCAAAACGTCTCAATAAAATCTTGTTTCACAACTTGTCTTTTCTTCAGACAAATAACTAGAAAAACAATACTCGAAAACAAAAGCAAGAAAGGTGTCTCTCACAGATTAATATTTTAAAACAAAAAAGACACCTTGGTATATATAAATATTTTCACATTTTTTAAGATTTCCACCATATTCAGAAAATTTCAG
Organism: Cherax quadricarinatus; assembly: GCF_038502225.1. NCBI lineage: Eukaryota > Metazoa > Arthropoda > Malacostraca > Decapoda > Parastacidae > Cherax > Cherax quadricarinatus. The sequence goes on from NC_091369.1 coordinate 10,529,476, forward strand.
TTCTACTACCAAAATTAAAATAGCTTTGGTGTAAAACAATATTAATTCAATAATAAAAAAAAATGCCTCTTTGAAATATGGGGGGGGGGGAATAAGGAATATTTTGCCAGTATTGAAAAAATGCCCCAACGAAGGCCTTTCAAACTACTGTTGTTTTAAAAACAAAAGAAAACATCAATAAAAGTGCACAAAACGACATAAGTCCAAACAGCTGGTGGCTGTTGTTTACGGCTTTTACTACCAACATAATCCAACATTATGTTAGATAAACAGGTCACATAAAATGCCACATTTGTTGTACATGTGTGTTCTTCCACCAAACATAATGTTGGTAGTCAGATATATCTAACACATTGCGCTACGCAGCATTTCTTTAAAAATTTAATGGATACAGAAACAGCATTAACTTCGGTTTTGTCTTTCATAAATGACTAGTTTGAAAGATCCAAAACATAGAAATGAAAACAAAATTATTGTTGTAGATGAGGCATCGTTTCTGTAAGAAAATAATTAATGTCCTACTAGGAAAAATGCCTTAAATATGTGTGTGACTAACGGGGTCCCCCAAGGCTCAGTACTGTCCCTCAAGGTGGTCTTAATTTCCATAACTTATCAGTAGAAATATGTAAGAATATTACCACAGTAGATAATAACCCACTTACCAGGGTTACTCAGACATACCAGGGTCACTCAGACATACCAGGGTCAATCAGACATACCAGGGTCACTCAGACATACCAGGGTCACTCAGACATACCAGTCACTCAGACATACCAGGGTCACTCAGACATACCTGGGTCAATCAGACATACCGGGATCACTCAGACATACCAGGGTCACTCAGACATACCAGTCACTCAGACATACCAGTCACTCAGACATACCAGGGTCACTCAGACATACCTGGGTCAATCAGACATACCGGGATCACTCAGACATACCAGGGTCACTCAGACATACCAGTCACTCAGACATACCAGTCACTCAGACATACCAGGGTCAATCAGACATACCGGGATCACTCAGACATACCAGGGTCACTCAGACATACCAGTCACTCAGACATACCAGTCACTCAGACATACCAGGGTCACTCAGACATACCTGGGTTACTCGGTGATAACCACAAGAAGTAATAACTCACATGCCAGGGCCACTCAGACATCTCTGCCTGGCCCTCCTTCTTGGTGTCTGCTCCTTTAGTGCCACAAGACTTCTTGGTGTTTCGGAGAGGCAAGATACCGATGGGACTGGCATTGAGAGGCACGAAGCAACACACACTAGAGGCACTCAGCCCACAGTAACTGTATGGGTGACCTCCGCTGTGGGAGAATAACACTACATTAGAGTGTAAGACAGACATATTCTGATGTAATGTGATGCGCTAAACCCTAGTGGCTCATGTAGTGCAAAGAGTGCTGTGGTGATCATTCACTGGCTCCTGCTGCTGCCTGCACCACAGTCTGAAATCTCAGTTTGTATTGGGGTACATGAATAAGACATGCAACAGTTGGGTGTGTTTATTGTTGAGATGCTCCACCTTCACGGAAGCCTTCTTCAATCCTCTTATTATCCCTAACAGTGTAGGCGTAACATATCAACGGTAAAGATACCTAACTGTTGCATCTATGTCTTACTCATCTACTTGTCGGTATTGTATGACATTTCCAGAATTATATCAGTTCGCGTTAAGAGGAATGAAGGCTGTGTGAATAAAAGGTAATCTTAAAGCACACGAGTGGGATCGGAATTTGTCATATGTGACTTTGGACAACTGGGAGTCTAATACAAGGATTCTTTCCATTTCTCTGAAATAATCAATTGCCGGGGGTAACATACAGCTCTGATACTGTCATTTTCCTTCTTCTAAAGAGTCAGTGGTCCACAGTTTTAGCTTAGTAAGGAGGTACTGGTTTGGGAATAGAGTCGTAGATGGACAAACTACCAGGTAGCGTCACTGAAGCCTGGACTTTGGGTAGCTCGAAATGTAGGTTGGACGGGTGTGAGCTGGTTGTGCCTAGCATGGGCCAGTAGACATGCTACAATGATAAATAAGACACTCATGCAGCCAGTGGCTCTGAAGAAGACACTGGCTGGCGAAACGTTTCCAGAATACAGATTCTCAAGTGTTCCACAAGTGTCTTATTTATCATCTTGTCAGTTTTCTAAGCTATTTATTTACCTGCTACAGTGTTTCTTGAAGCTTATGTTCTCAGTGTGCTTGTCAGCTGCTGCTGATGCTCAGATGTGTGAACCCAAGTCACTCATTGTTTACACTCTTTGATGCGCTCACGATACTGTAAAAACCTAATTTTAAACCTGCCATTCAAAACAGCACTGACACACTACGGATTTTTAAAACAACACACGTAGCATCCTGCAAACTCTACCCAAATTATTCTGCACTCAATTGTTACCAACATTTTTATTGCATAATGTGTGACTTTGGGTCATGGTTGCAGTGAATGAAAACACTGTTAAGTTGGATGACGTTAGTAAGACAGATTTAAGTTGGTGGGCACACTGTGTTGACAGTGTGCAACATCAAGTGTTGCACTCCACTCCATCTTGCACTCGCTAGTTGTTACAAGAGTTTAGTAACAGATGTATACTTGGACAAGTTAACAGCGACACTTTGTGTCTGTTATTAGGATTATTCTAGGCTGGGGCTATGAACACTTAACATTAGACTTTGAACATTCAAAACTAAGCCTGAACACTTACCACTAAGTGTGAACACTCAGCACTAACTCTGAACACTCAACATGCCACTCTGATAAAGTTTGGTCTTGTTCTCTGGCAATCATATCAATTCTCTTCGTCTTGTTCCTTGATTGATGAGCCAAAACTTATGAAGGAAACTGAGATCACAACTCATTTCGTGTGTGTGTGTGTGTGTGTGTGTGTGTGTGTGTGTGTGTGTGTGTATGTGTGTGTGTGTGTGTGTGTACTCACCTAGTTGTGGTTGTAGGGGTCGATTCATAGCTCCTGGCCCCGCCTCTTCACTGGCCGCTACTGGGTCACTCTCCCTGCACCATGAGCTTTATCATACCTCTGCTTAATGCCATGTATGGATCCTGCCTCCACTACATCGCTTCCCAAACTATTCCACTTCCTGACTACTCTGTGACTGAAGAAATACTTCCTAACATCCCTGTGATTCATCTGTGTCTTCAACTTCCGTGTCCTCTTGTTGCTGTGTCTCATCTCTGGAACATTTTGTCTCTGTCCACCTTGTCAATTCTTCTCAGTAATTTGTATGTCGTTATCATGTCCCCGCTATCTCTCCTGTCCTCCAGTGTCGTCAGGTCAATTTCCCTTAACCTCTCCTCGTAGGACACATTCCATATCTCTGGGACTAGTCTTGTTGCAAACCTTTGCACTTTCTCTAAGTTTCTTTACGTGCTTGGCTAGGTGTGGGTTCCAAACTGGTGCCGCATATTCCAATATGGGCCTAACGTACACGGTATACATGGTCCTGTGTGTGTGTGTGTGTGTGTGTGTGTGTGTGTGTGTGTGTGTGTAAAAATATCACACATGATTGAAAGCATTCACAAGTAAATATAATCTCAATTACCCGCCCGTCAATCACTGACGTCACGAACTATTTAAAAAACATCAATTTAACATTTGCTATTCATCGTGTAATTAATATTACACCATAAATTATATAATAATTACAAATTACATAAAATACATTAATAATAATGCAGTAGAGGTATGAGGCTACTGCATAAATATCGGAATTAATGTATTTCATACAACAATGTTATACACAGTGTATATACAAGGGGTGGATAGGGAAGCCAGCGGAAGGCCTCAGTCAGATGACCACAAGGAAACGCACGCATGAAAAAGAATACAAATGAGTGAGAAAGCACATGAACAGATAACACAAATGAACAAAGCAAACATGAATAAAAAATGTGCACGAACATAATGCTCACGTATAAACACACACATGAAGCTGTGTCAGGAAACACTTGTCCTGTTTCCTGATAAACCTTACCTAACCTACCTTAATATTGAGAGGTGTATGTCTCACTGAGAGTTTACTGTAGTCTAAATGTATTCTAGGTGTAACAGTGTTCTTGACTGGAGGTGAACAGGTTATATGCAACCTTAATGAATCTCGTGTAGTCGATAGCTTTTACTTCCCATTAACCTAACTGACCGGTTTATTTACAGTGTATATACACCGAGATATATATATATATATATATATATATATATATATATATATATATATATATATATATATATATATATATATATATATATATATATATATATATACGTATATATACACATGCTTAACAATTCGCAAACAGGCGAAATTATTTACAAACATTATCTCTCAGTCCACAGCAGGACTGGAACCTACACACTCTACATCAATGTACATAGTACCTTCTCCACTCGGCCAGATCCCAGAGAGAGAGAGAGAGAGAGAGAGAGAGAGAGAGAGAGAGAGAGAGAGAGAGATACACCAAGGTGTGCGCGTCTACTGAAATATGTATATTCCTCAGTTTGTATACAGTGAATTTATTTTAATCCTTATTTCAAGGATTAAAGTTGTCTTCTTTGGTGATGTGAAGGTAAAATGTGATCTTATTGACCCTCGTGTAGTTGACAGGTTTTATGCTAAACTCACCCCACTAAGTGTGCCCAGCCACCACTACCATCACCCCCCTACACACACACACCATCCCTGCCCAGCAGTACGGACCAAACAGGTCCAGGTCTCACCTTGTGATACAGGTCCAATACTCCATACAATGACAGCCAAACTCGTTCTCCTGCTCGTTTTGCGCCCTCACCATCACCATCACCACCACCATCACCGCCACCATCACCGCCATGCCACCTCCAGCACACACGATCCTGTGGGACAAAACAGAAGAGGAATAGAGTGAAATGTTCCGGAGAAATCGTGTAGAGAGCTGTACTATGTTAACTAAAATGTTGAAGAAAAAGGCAACATATTACCATGAAACAAGACTGTGAACTGTACGACAACACTACAGATGAGACGTATTGTAGTCACTGTGTGAGACAATTATCCCAATACTGCGTAGCCCCTAGTCCCCTGTCTCTCAATGATCAGTGACAATTATCCCAATATTGCACAGTTCCCAGTCCCCTGTATCTCAATGATCAGTGACAATTATCCCAATATTGCACAGTTCCCAGTCCCCTGTATCTCAATGATCAGGGACAATTATCCCAATACTGCATAGCCCCCAGTCCCCTGTACCTCAATGATCAGTGACAATTATCCCAATACTGCATAGCCCCCAGTCCCCTGTACCTCAATGATCAGTGACAATTATCCCAATATTGCACAGCCCCCAGTCCCCTGTACTTCAATGATCAGTGACAATTATCCCAGTATTGCATAGCCCCCAGTCCCCTGTACCTCAATGATCAGTGATAATTATCCGAATATTGCACAGCCCCCAGTCCCCTGTACTTCAATGATCAGTGACAATTATCCCAGTATTGCATAGCCCCCAGTCCCCTGTACCTCAATGATCAGTGACAATTATCCCAGTATTGCATAGCCCCCAGTCCCCTGTACCTCAATGATCAGTGACAATTATCCCAGTATTGCATAGCCCCCAGTCCCCTGTACCTCAATGATCAGTGACAATTATCCCAGTATTGCATAGCCCCCATTATTATTATTATTATAATCAAAAAGAAGCGCTAAGCCACAAGGACTATACAGCGCTGCAGGGCAGGAAGGAAGCGAGGGCATCAGGTGGCAAAAGGGAGATGGATGAGCAACAGGTTACGGATAACAGCGGGGCAGTGGATGGTAAAAGGGTAAAGGGCAGCAAGAGACTGAACCAGAAAGGGCTGAGGGGAGTGCGAAAAGTATCATCAGAGTTTGTGGAGTAAATCAGTCGTTGTCAAGAAGTCAATGAGAGAGTCAGGATTAAAGGAGGGTCCATCAGCAAGAAGGGAAGGTAAAGAGAGAGTAGGAGAACGAAGACGACGTTGGAGGTAAATTCTGCGTGCTCGTTGATAGAGAGGGCAGTCTAACAGAATGTGGCTAATCGATACTGGAACTTGACACTGCTCACAGAGAGGAACAGGGTGCCTCTCCATGAGATACCCATGAGTAAGACGAGTGTGGCCAATGCGAAGGCGGGAGAGAGTGGTCTCCCAACCTCGGCACTGATGACAAGAAGACGGCCAGTAACCTATGCTCGGTTTAATAGAATGAAGTTTGTTACCGAGCAGAGTTGACCAACGTTGTTGCCAACGGGTGCGAAGGTGGGTAGCTATTGCAGCAAAATAGTCCAGAAATGGAACACCTCGATAGGAAATTGGTAGGTCATATACTGCTGACCGCGCAGCAGTGTCTGCCTGTTCATTGCCCTGTACGTCGACATGACCAGGGACCCAACAAAAAACAATATCTTTATGTTTGGTAGAGATACGGCGTAGCCAAAGTTGGATACGGAGAACTAGGGGATGAGATGTATCAAATTTTCGTATAGCCTGTAGAGCACTAAGGGAGTCTGAGACTACTACAAATGATGACACAGGCATAGATGCGATACGAATAAGTGCTGCAAGAATGGCATACAGTTCAGCAGTAAAAATGCTAGCTGAAGATAGTAAATGCCCTCGTACGACGCTGTCCGGAAACACTGCTGCGAATCCGACGCCGTCTGAAGACTTAGAGCCATCTGTGTACACAGCGGTGGCATGAGAATGAGAGTGGAAGTGATCAAGAAAAAGAGAGCGGGAAGCCACCGTAGGCAGTTGAGCTTTCGAGCAAGGGAGTGAGAAAGAACAGACCCGAACAGCTGGAACTTCCCAGGGGGGTAGGGAAAAGTGAGATGCTACATGAACATATAAAGGTGGTAACTGAAGGGAAGACAAGAGTGAAAGTAGGCGAAGAGAAAAGGGACGGAGCAAACAGGGGCGGCGAACGAATAAAGAATGTCTACTAATATCGGTGACCATTCTATAAATGGAAGGATTGTGTAGATCGTGAGAGCGTACATAGTAACGAAGGCAATGGGCATCACGGCGATCAGACTAGGATGGAACATTTGCTTCTGTATAGAGGCTCTCAACAGGGGAAGAGCGAAAAGCACCAAGGCACAAACGTAAGCCTTGGTGATGGATAGAGTTAAGGCTAGAGAGAGTAGCAGGAGAGGCCGCGGAATAAATCTGGTCACCATAATCGAGTTTCGATAAAACGAGGGCTGAATGTAGGCGAAGCAGAGTTCGACGATCAGCTCCCCAGGAAAGATGAGCAAGGGTTTTAAGAAGGTTTAGCCGGCTGTGACAAGTTGCCTTCAGAGAGGTAATGTGAGGTTTCCAGGTTAACCGACGGTCAAAGAGAAGGCCTAGAAACCTGACTGTATCACGTTCGGGGATAGGGGAGCCATAGAGATACAAAGGATGATCGGAGATAACAGAGCGTCTAGTGAAAGTAATTTGGTGAGTTTTGGTACTTGAAAATTTAAACCCATGTGTGGTGGCCCAAGTGGAAACACGGTCGACCGCATGCTGGAGAGAAACTGCAATAAGGTGACAGTCAGCGCCTGCACAAGCAATAGCGAAGTCATCAACATAGAGTGATGACCAAATATTGGGTGGAAGAACAGAGGCCAAATCATTTATAGCAAGGAGAAAAAGTGTTGTGCTTAGAACACATCCCTGAGGGACACCTTCAGCTTGGACGAAGTCCGGGGAAAGAACATTATTGACTCGAACACGGAAATGTCTGTCAGTTAAAAAGTTCTTAAGGAAGGATGGTAGATTGCCTCGGAGGCCTAAGGAATGGGCCTGGGCCAAAATATTATACCTCCAAGTTGTGTCATATGCCTTCTCAAGGTCAAAAAATATGGCAATAACTGAGTGATTATTCGCAAAGGCATTACGAACATACGTATCCAAGCGTAGTAAGGGGTCTATGGTAGAACGACCCTTACGAAAGCCATATTGACTAGCGGAGAGACTGTTGTGAGTCTCTAAATACCACATTAAACGTCGATTTACGAGGCGTTCCATCACTTTGCAAACTGCACTTGTAAGAGCGATGGGGCGATAGTGGGAGGCATCATGTCCTGTAGTACCCGGTTTGCGGAAAGGGAGAACAATGGCAGATTTCCACAGCTGGGGAAGAACTCCTTGTGCCCAAATAAGATTGAAGAGGTGTAAGAGGACTACAAGGGCTGACCGATGTAAATGTTGTAACATACGAATATGAATGTCATCAGGCCCAGCTGCCGATGATCGGCAAGCTGAGAGCGTTGCCTCCAGTTCTTGAAGTGTAAAAGGCACATTATACTGTTCTTCTCCGAGAGAAGAAAAGTCCAAGGGTACTAACTCTCTGGCAGACTTTGAGGAAAGAAACGAGGGGCATAGATGGAGCCCTCGGGAAATACGGACCAGATGTGTGCCAAGTTCAATGGCAACGTCGAGAGGGTTTGCTATATCAACACCAGTGACCCGTAGAACAGGAGCCGGGTCAGGAGAGTATTTACCACTCAATTTCCTCACTTTTTTCCAGACTGCACTCATAGAAGAAGCAGAGGTGATGGTGGAAACATAGTCTCGCCAACAAGTGCGTTTAGCTTCACGGATGACACGGCGAGCGATCGCACGCTTCTGCTTAAAATCAACAAGTCTCTCAGCGGTTCTATTGTACCGGTACCTGCCCCATGCAGCACGTTTCAAACGTACTGCACGAGCACAAGCAGGAGACCACCAAGGCACGCACTTCTGAGAATGCCTGCCTGAGGTTTGGGGTATAGAATGAGAAGCTGCGGTATAAACTGATGTCGAGAAGATGTGTAGGAGCTCATCAATGGAGGATGAAGAAGGAACCTCACTAAAAGCAGTGAGGTGTGAGTAAAGATCCCAATTTGCCCGATCAAATTGCCAGCGAGGGCTACGGGAAGGTGGTGAATAGGAAGGAGAAGTAAGAATGATCGGAAAATGATCGCTGTCATGTAAGTCTGGTAGAACAGACCAGGTGAAGTCTAGTGCAGTGGAGGAAGAGCAGACTGATAGATCGATGCAAGAGAGAGTATGAGTACGAGGATCAAAATGGGTGGGAGTACCCGTATTTAAAACATGGAGGGGGTGAGAGGCAAGAAAAGCCTCCAACTGAATGCCACGTGAGTCACAATGAGACCCCCCCCAGAGGAAATGGTGGGCATTAAAATCACCAAGTAACAGAAGTGGTGGTGGTAAGGATGAAACAAGAAAGGCAAAGTCTGGGATAGAAAATGCTCGAGAAGGAGAGAGATATAAAGAACATATTGTAAACCACTTATTCAAGTGGATACGGGCTGCAGTGTAATGCAGCGAGGTATGGACAAATAGTTGACAGTACGGAATATCATTGCGTAGAAGAAGGGCACTTTCATTAAAGGTCCCATCTGAGAAAGGATCCGAAGAATACAATAAATTATAGCCTGAGATAGGTTGGAAAACAGCCGAGTGTAATTTTGGTTCTTGTAAGCAAGCACCAACAGGGGAAAACCTGGAAAGCAACATCTGAAGCTCACCCCGATTACCCCTGAGGCCGCGGATATTCCACTGTAAATAGGCCATGATTGGCGATGAAGGAAATATCAGGAATCTGTAGGTAAAGGCACCTACGGACTAGAGGGGTTAGAAAAGTCAACGTGTGGTGGCATTGGAAGATGTTCAAGTAGCGAAGGAACGGAGCGTTGCGAAGAATGGGGTTGTGAAGATGGAGGAGAGGGAAGAGAAGGAACAGGAAGTGAATCAGTGTCCATTGAAGGTTTAGTCTCTGCAATATATTCTGAAATGGCTTCAAGTGTTTCTGAATTCAAAGATGTATGGGAAACCATATTGGAGATAGGAGGAGGAGGGTGAGTAAAGATTGGGACAGTAATGGACTGTACCAAAGTAGAGGGGGAGGGAAAAGTGTAAGGGACTGGAGATGAAGTGTGGGGGGGGACAGAAGAGGTAGAAACCTGGGAGGTGACAGAAGAGGGAGAAACTTGGGAGGGGACGGGGGTGGAAGGCATAGTACGAGGAGGAGGGTGAATCTCCACACTTGTAATAGAGCCAGAGAGAGGGGAAGAACTAGGTACAGAGACTGGAAAGGTAACGTGTGGAGGTGGAAGAAGGGAAGGAAGGGGCAAAGAAGATTTGAGCAATGTGGATTTTTTGGACTTCTGAGTAGAGGGGCGATTGGTATTAGGTGTCGTACGAGGTCTTGTCGATACTGGGGCTTGTGAGGAAGGACGCGAAGATGTGAGAACAGACTGAGTTGTAGTCGGGACGTCAGAGCCAAGGACAGCAAAAGGATTAGATGCCGTAATGGCTATGGGAGGGGTAACAACAGAGGAGGCTGCAGAAGATGGGACCCCAGAAGTGGGGGGATGTTTGGAAACACGAGAATAAGAAACACGGGGTAGTCTCCCTTGGAGGCGGAGATGAGTAACTGCCATAGCATAAGGGAGACCTTCTGCCTCTTTGAGGCAACGGATTTCACGTTCATTTAAGTAGACCTGGCAACGGCGGGAGTACGAAGGGTGAGCTTCATTACAATTAAGGCAAGATGGAGGTTGACTGCAAGATGTATTAGAATGGTTGTCGGCACCACAGACTGGGCATTCGGCCATAGATCTGCAATATTTCGCTGGGTGACCAAAACGCCAGCAATTTCTACATTGTTGCGGTGTAGGTATCACCTTTCGAACTTGTAACCGATGTCCCGCGACATATACAGAGGACGGGAGTTCTCGGCTGTCAAAAGTTAAACGAGCCACATTGCAAGGGTAACGTCTCCGCCCCCGGGCAGGAAGGACATAAGTGTCTACTTTGAGGATTGGGAGATCCTGGAGTTCCAGCTGTTCAAAAATGTCATTGCCACATGACTGGAAATTCTGTTGGACTATGGTATGGGGCAGAATGACAGTACCACTACAAGAATTGAGAGAAAGATGTTTTTCAATAGTGATAGGAGTAGTATCGATATTCGAAAGGAGAGAAAGATCATGAGCTTGGGTAGCATTCTGGACAGTGACGATGCGCGTACCGCTCTTGAGAGCGTGAAATGAAATATCTCTGCCAACATGACGCAGGAGCGCTTTGGCAATACTATGGTCAGAAAGGTAGGCAGAAGAAGAAGTTGGTCTTAAAGTAAAGAATTTAGTCCATTGTGTGGTCCGAAACTGAGCGTGGAGAGGGAGTGCTTGACGTGTCGGTCGTTTCCGAGTAGAATGGGAAGGTAACGACGGAGCATCATCAGGAGATTGACGTTGGCGTTTAGGAGTAGGACCGGAGTTGGTCCGGCATGAAATGGGTGGGCGATTCGAAAATTGCCGTACCGTAGAGGGAGAAGCCGGAAGCATAGTCAAAGGAGAGCGGAGTTCAGACAAATCGAAGGAGTCAGTCAAAGCCCCGGTACCTGAAGCGGGTGAGGAAACAGCACCAGCAAGAGGTACAGGGGCATCAGGAGTGTCCGAAGAGTGGTCTAAACACAAGGCAGGGTCAGAATGGGGTGCGGTATCAAGAAGGGGCCCGGGGGTAGTGGTTTCATGGACTAGGGCTGCCATGGTTAGGTTACTCCTTTGCTTTTTGTTTTTAAGAAAAAAAAAGAAAGAAGAAAAGAAAATAAAAACAAAAAAAAGAATAAAAAAAGGGGGGAGCGGGGAGGAATAGTTCCCAGGAGGAATGAAAGGGCCGGAAATCTCCCTCCGCGCCCAAGAGGACTCGACACCGCTAGTAGCGCAGATGCAGCATGGAACCCGTGCCATACCCTACCCTTCATGCCAGTAAACCAGCAATCCGGGATAGCAACCTCACATCTGCCGAGCTACCTCGGTGGACAAAAGAGAGGGCGGCCGGATATCCGCCACAAAGCATACCTCCTTCAGCCACCACCCCCGGAATCCGAAAGGTGGCTTCCAGAGATACACCCGTCGCCCAAAAGACACCCAAAGCTACTCCGGGATACCGGAGAGGGATCGGGACATCCCTAGGCAATCCAGATTCCACGGCAAACTACGCCACCGCCAAGAAACCTCAACGGAATGGGATCGACCCCGGTGTCCTTTCCCCTACCTAGGAACTAGCGTGCCTGTGGGAGAAATCACGAAGGCTAAAAAGAGGAAGGGCAAAAGGGAGGGGTGAGGAGGAGGAGGAGGAATGGAAAAAGGGGAGGATGGGGAGGATGGGATAGGGGAGGGGAGAATGGGGGGTAATTAGGTTCGGTCTGAGGAAGAAGACCGACAGGGCTAATTCCTCAGACCAAGAGCCTCTTCACCACGCCAAGGAGCCCCCCTTGAAGAGGTGCATAGCCCCCAGTCCCCTGTACCTCAATGATCAGTGACAATTATCCCAGTATTGCATAGCCCCCAGTACCTCAATGATAAGAGACAATTATCCTAGTATTGCATAACCACAGTCCCCTGTACCTCAATAAAGGCGATAAAAATACTACAGAGCGCTTATAAGTAAGTAAGTTTATTCAGGTATACACAAATACAGTTACATATATTATCATACATAGCAGCAGCAACAGTTACTATTACTTGAGAATTACCATCTCTCAAGATAGTCTATCACATACACAGAAAAAATTAATTTATGAAAATATATTCATAATGTCCCGTGTGTGTTGTAGGACATCATAAAAGATTATAATACCCAAGTAATAGAAATTACAGTTCTGCTGCAACGAAATCTTTGAAGCTCAAGATATATACACTGAAAGGTGTAGTTCTCTCAGAATATATATGCTGAGAGTTTACCTTAATCCTTATTTTAAGTATTAAAGTGTTCTTGTTTGGTGGTGTAAAGGTTACATGTAGCCTTAATGACTCTCGTGTAGTAGACAGACTTTGAATTCCATTAACCTAACGTATGAAGCTGTAAAAGAGGATCACTTTATAATAAGTACATGAATATTAAATATACAAAAAAAATCACCCATTCGCTTATTTACTAATTTTTCACTTGCTGCTATCAATGTAGAAATTCAAAATATATGTGACTATCGTGAATATTATTATTATTATAATCAAAAAGAAGCGCTAAGCCACAAGGACTATACAGCGCTAGTCGGAGAGAAATATAACTACTATCGTGAATAAATCAATATAATACAACACTGTTTTCAGCCTGCATAGCAGATACCCCAACAGAAATAAGTCAATATAAGGTTATTACATTCTCCAAGGTGATATCTACATAATGCACTTTTTATATGCCCATAACATGTTTGCTCTTACGACCACTATGGAAGTATTATCATATGTTATGTACGCAAGCCTCAGTAAAAATTTACTTCAATCGTCTTTAACAACATAGACGAGTTTACCTTAGTGCTACTTGAAATTTTCACTTTGCAACACGTTTTCTATTTTGCTTCCATCGTAAACTAAAATATTGTGACACTTTGTAAGTAAATAAGCAAGTTTTTATATAGGTACCGGCACACAATAATACAGTTACATAGATTATCATACACAGCAGCATATGTGTATATTACCTAGGATCACACATAAAAAGTCAGAGTGACTTATTTCCATTTGGGTCCTTGTGATATGTATTATTTAACAATGTGAAAATTAGTTATAATGAAAGGAGATATACTAAGGCTGAGGTAAAATCAGTTATTTACATTGACATTAAAGATAGGATCAGTTCACATTATTATTATTATAATCAAGGGGGAAGCGCTAAACCCGCAGGATTATACAGCGCCTGTGGGGGGGATGGAAGGTATTCAGGGTTAATTCAGGGAACTGGAGAACAGATCCAGTTCCCTAGATCAAGAGCCCCTCACCAGCATCAAGGAACCTTCCTTGAGGGGACGGATCAGTTCACAGTACATGTATCTTAGATATACAAGACATCATTCTCAACCTTTTCTGTAACCATATTCATAAGGTACCTTTTGGTTCTCTTGAACTGGTTCATGCTATGACTGGCTTTGACAAGTGCAGGCAGTCTGTTCCACTCCTTTATTGCTGTACAATAAAATGTGCTTGAAGCCTGACCACTGACTGTGGGTAATACAAAGTTATGTTCCCTTTTATTGTAACTGCTTTTACAAAGTTAATTATAATTATTATAATTATAATCATGGGGAGCGCTAAACCCGTAGGATTATACAGCGCATGTGGGGGGATGGAAGGTATTCAGGTTCAATTCAGGGAACCGGAGCACAGATCCAATTCCCTAGATCAAGAGCCCCTCACCTACTTCAAGGAACCTCCCTTGAGGGGTTACAAAGTTAAGATACTTGTTTTTAACTTTTAAATGTAAATAATTATTATTATAATAATGGGAAAGCGCTAAACCCGTAGGATTATACAGCACTTGTGAGAGGGAGGATGGAAGGTATTCAGGCTTAATTCAGGGAACTGGAGCACAGATCCAATTCCCTAGATCAAGAGCCCCTCACCAGCATCAAGAAGCCCCCTTGATTATTATTATTATTATCAAGGGGAAGCGCTAAACCCGGAGGATTATACAGCGCCTGGGGAAGGGGGGGGTGTGGAAGGCATTCAGGCTTAATTCGGGGAACTGGAGCACAGATCCAATTTCCTAAATCAAGAGCCCCTCACCAACATCAAGGAACCTTCCTTGAGGGGAAAGCCCCCTTGAGGGGAATATAAATAATAATTATCACAAGGACCCCAATTGTCTGACTTTTATTGGTTATCCCAGGTTCTCTTCACATATACTGCTATGTATGAGAATCTATGTATTTGTGTATACCTGAATAAACTTACTTCCCATAATTGCTTTGGTTCTCATTATTATTATAATCAAAAAGAAGCGCTAAGCCACAAGGGCCATACAGCGCTTTGGTTCTCAGCCTTGACAAACTTGGCAGCAAGACATTCTGGACACTGTGAGCAGTTTTATAAACGTGATTTAACTTTGGTTGTTTTAGTATTCAACATTCAGCATATCCAGTTGTCGTAATTCATCCTGGTCTACATGTTATCTTGGACCCTAGGCCTACATGCTCTCTTGGACCCAGGTCCAGGATGAATCTGTTTTGCTATGGGTGACTTACTTACAGTCTATCTTTCAGTTTTTTTTCTTTTTTGTAAAAGCAGAGTACCATGAACATTGTATAAGTGTCTACCTCCTGCGAGCCTCAGTAGGTAGACACTGTGATTGTCTATAAAGGGACTTTAGTCTGGCATTCACTTTCTTTACTACACTGTTCTCTATTAATTCTCTTGACATACTTGGGTCAAAGGGGATTCCCAGATATTTTACTAAGGAAACTGAAGTGATGGGTTCCCCATTACACTGGAGATTAAAAGTATTTACTCTTTTCAGGTTATTTTTCGTGCTGAAGAGTATGACTTCCGTTTTCCCGAGGTATAACGATAATTTGTCTACTATTATTATTATTATAATCAAAAAGAAGCGCTAAGCCACAAGGGCTATACAGCAGTTTGTCTACTAACCATTTGCTGCAGGACTCCAGTTCTAGTGATAGTGGTACCTTTATAATAATCAAGAAGAATGATTTGCTATTTAACAGACAAAACAGGATATATCAGCAGTGTACTGCTACTTTATTCTATGAGTCACATATTGGGAACACAAGCAAACTATATTTCCCTGTTATATTCCTTCTCTCCTTCTCTCTCTCTCTCTCTCTCTCTCACACACACGCAGGATGGGGTGCATGTAATGTACTGAAATGAGTCAACATGAGCTGGGAGACTAAGTTTATTTAGGTACAGGTACATATAAGTACAATTATCATACACAGTTTAACGTGGAAATTATCTGGGATAACCCAAAAAAAATCAAGGTTACTTATTTCTACTGGGGTCCTTGCAATATATTATTATTTAGGTAAGATGAAGATATCGTCAAGTATTCCAGTAAGAGTTCATCAGCTATGGCAGCTTTCAAGGCTTCAGACGAGCTTATACGAATTATCGGGTAGCTCGATCGCTAGCGCACTTTGAGGTCCGTGATTCGATCCCCGGTACGGATGCAAACATCTGGACGTGTTTTCTTAAGACACCTGCTGTCCATGTTCACCTAGCAGTAAATAGGTACCTGAGTGTGGGTCGGATCCTGGGGACAAAATTAGAAGAATTTACCATAAATCCTCCGCTTAACAAAAGACTTTCTATATAGTAAGCCACTGATGTCAGCTACGTCCGTATACGTTGTACATGTACGTGTAGAAATAAAGATTAGTATTATTATTTACTTCTGGATGAGAAGAGTTGCCCCTGACCTCCCTTTCTCCCCCCTCCTCCCAAGGCATGAAGTGAATCCAGGTTCTTGACTAGGAGTCGAACACTGACCCGTCACCTACACTTCGTAGTTTTGTGTAGTAATCCCCAGCAGCAAAACTTTATTTCTATAAAGTGGAGTACAGTATATAACACAATTAGCGTGACATATATAGCTACTTATAGAAAGTCCCTTGTTATGCAAAGCACTTAGACTGACTGGTTGGTTAATGGTGGGTTTAAAACCTATGATCAAGGTCGTTAACGAGGCACACATCCCGTTCACTACGTCAAGAAAACTCTAAGCCTTAAAATAGGCATTAAAATAAATTCTCAGTATAATATATATATATATATATATATATATATATATATATATATATATATATATATATATATATATATATATATATATATATATATATATTTGTTTTCAGTATATAAGCAGTGGTATGGTGACTGTCTCGCCATACATTACACAGGCTGAACCAGCCTGGCTGATCAGGACCTGAACCACGAGATGCCTAGTCGAGGACCGGGCCGCGGGGGCGCTGACCCCCGGAACGACCTCCAGGATGGGTAGACAGGAGTGAAACTTTCTCTCAATTGTTTTATAATTTAAAATGAAAAGCAACACATGATTATACACTTAATGCGACTCTTCAGTATTCGATACCTCGTGTCTCTAAATTAATTATTGTATTCGCGAGAAGCGCTAAAGCTGTTTTAAAATCAGTCGGTATCTTCTCTCATCTCTTTCTTCTTCATATGGTAGGCTTCTCTTCGTCTCTTCCATCATTTCCATCCTGATATATATTTTTTCATTCCCAGCCTCGTGGGTGGAAATGAATGGGCGAAGCAATTTCCCTTCATCATTAGTTCACGTGTGAAGCATCATCCTCCCTCCCGTCTTGCTAATAATCTTTACCATATATGTATATATAAAATTTCATCTAAATATTTTTGTTCAAGAGGACATCAAGTTTTTCTACAGGCAGAGTAAAAATGAACCAGGTAACTTAGGAGGCTGAGTTGGTGTTGAGTATTATCAGTACTGTTCAGAGTTACCACACTGACAATACTGCCTTCCTGCATGACGTCCATTACCAATGACGAATACGATTTTTTTTTTTCATTTTCCAACAGTTCGTACACAGATACCTCTTACCCAACACTTTAATGTTAGCAGCAGGTACTGGAGTGTCTTACACAGTATATAACATTCCAGCAGGTACTGGAGTGTCTTACACAGTATGTAACATTCCAGCAGGTACTGGAGTGTCTTACACAGCATATAACATTCCAGCAGGTACTGGAGTGTCTTACACAGTATGTAACATTCCAGCAGGTACTGGAGTGTCTTACACAGTATATATTATTATTATTATAATCAAAAAGAAGCGCTAAGCCACAAGGACTATACAGCGCTGCAGGGCAGGAAGGAAGCGAGGGCATCAGGTGGCAAAAGGGAGATGGATGAGCAACAGGTTACGGATAACAGCGGGGCAGTGGATGGTGAAAGGGTAAAGGGCAGCAAGAGACTGAACCAGAAAGGGCTGAGGGGAGTGCGAAAAGTATCATCAGAGTTTGTGGAGTAAATCAGTCGTTGTCAAGAAGTCAATGAGAGAGTCAGGATTAAAGGAGGGTCCATCAGCAAGAAGGGAAGGTAAAGAGAGAGTAGGAGAACGAAGACGACGTTGGAGGTAAATTCTGCGTGCTCGTTGATAGAGAGGGCAGTCTAACAGAATGTGGCTAATCGATACTGGAACTTGACACTGCTCACAGAGAGGAACAGGGTGCCTCTCCATGAGATACCCATGAGTAAGACGAGTGTGGCCAATGCGAAGGCGGGAGAGAGTGGTCTCCCAACCTCGGCACTGATGACAAGAAGACGGCCAGTAACCTATGCTCGGTTTAATAGAATGAAGTTTGTTACCGAGCAGAGTTGACCAACGTTGTTGCCAACGGGTGCGAAGGTGGGTAGCTATTGCAGCAAAATAGTCCAGAAATGGAACACCTCGATAGGAAATTGGTAGGTCATATACTGCTGACCGCGCAGCAGTGTCTGCCTGTTCATTGCCCTGTACGTCGACATGACCAGGGACCCAACAAAAAACAATATCTTTATGTTTGGTAGAGATACGGCGTAGCCAAAGTTGGATACGGAGAACTAGGGGATGAGATGTATCAAATTTTCGTATAGCCTGTAGAGCACTAAGGGAGTCTGAGACTACTACAAATGATGACACAGGCATAGATGCGATACGAATAAGTGCTGCAAGAATGGCATACAGTTCAGCAGTAAAAATGCTAGCTGAAGATAGTAAATGCCCTCGTACGACGCTGTCCGGAAACACTGCTGCGAATCCGACGCCGTCTGAAGACTTAGAGCCATCTGTGTACACAGCGGTGGCATGAGAATGAGAGTGGAAGTGATCAAGAAAAAGAGAGCGGGAAGCCACCGTAGGCAGTTGAGCTTTCGAGCAAGGGAGTGAGAAAGAACAGACCCGAACAGCTGGAACTTCCCAGGGGGGTAGGGAAAAGTGAGATGCTACATGAACATATAAAGGTGGTAACTGAAGGGAAGACAAGAGTGAAAGTAGGCGAAGAGAAAAGGGACGGAGCAAACAGGGGCGGCGAACGAATAAAGAATGTCTACTAATATCGGTGACCATTCTATAAATGGAAGGATTGTGTAGATCGTGAGAGCGTACATAGTAACGAAGGCAATGGGCATCACGGCGATCAGACAAGGATGGAACATTTGCTTCTGTATAGAGGCTCTCAACAGGGGAAGAGCGAAAAGCACCAAGGCACAAACGTAAGCATTGGTGATGGATAGAGTTAAGGCTAGAGAGAGTAGCAGGAGAGGCCGCGGAATAAATCTGGTCACCATAATCGAGTTTCGATAAAACGAGGGCTGAATGTAGGCGAAGCAGAGTTCGACGATCAGCTCCCCAGGAAAGATGAGCAAGGGTTTTAAGAAGGTTTAGCCGGCTGTGACAAGTTGCCTTCAGAGAGGTAATGTGAGGTTTCCAGGTTAACCGACGGTCAAAGAGAAGGCCTAGAAACCTGACTGTATCACGTTCGGGGATACGGGAGCCATAGAGATACAAAGGATGATCGGAGATAACAGAGCGTCTAGTGAAAGTAATTTGGTGAGTTTTGGTACTTGAAAATTTAAACCCATGTGTGGTGGCCCAAGTGGAAACACGGTCGACCGCATGCTGGAGAGAAACTGCAATAAGGTGACAGTCAGCGCCTGCACAAGCAATAGCGAAGTCATCAACATAGAGTGATGACCAAATATTGGGTGGAAGAACAGAGGCCAAATCATTTATAGCAAGGAGAAAAAGTGTTGTGCTTAGAACACATCCCTGAGGGACACCTTCAGCTTGGACGAAGTCCGGGGAAAGAACATTATTGACTCGAACACGGAAATGTCTGTCAGTTAAAAAGTTCTTAAGGAAGGATGGTAGATTGCCTCGGAGGCCTAAGGAATGGGCCTGGGCCAAAATATTATACCTCCAAGTTGTGTCATATGCCTTCTCAAGGTCAAAAAATATGGCAATAACTGAGTGATTATTCGCAAAGGCATTACGAACATACGTATCCAAGCGTAGTAAGGGGTCTATGGTAGAACGACCCTTACGAAAGCCATATTGACTAGCGGAGAGACTGTTGTGAGTCTCTAAATACCACATTAAACGTCGATTTACGAGGCGTTCCATCACTTTGCAAACTGCACTTGTAAGAGCGATGGGGCGATAGTGGGAGGCATCATGTCCTGTAGTACCCGGTTTGCGGAAAGGGAGAACAATGGCAGATTTCCACAGCTGGGGAAGAACTCCTTGTGCCCAAATAAGATTGAAGAGGTGTAAGAGGACTACAAGGGCTGACCGATGTAAATGTTGTAACATACGAATATGAATGTCATCAGGCCCAGCTGCCGATGATCGGCAAGCTGAGAGCGTTGCCTCCAGTTCTTGAAGTGTAAAAGGCACATTATACTGTTCTTCTCCGAGAGAAGAAAAGTCCAAGGGTACTAACTCTCTGGCAGACTTTGAGGAAAGAAACGAGGGGCATAGATGGAGCCCTCGGGAAATACGGACCAGATGTGTGCCAAGTTCAATGGCAACGTCGAGAGGGTTTGCTATATCAACACCAGTGACCCGTAGAACAGGAGCCGGGTCAGGAGAGTATTTACCACTCAATTTCCTCACTTTTTTCCAGACTGCACTCATAGAAGAAGCAGAGGTGATGGTGGAAACATAGTCTCGCCAACAAGTGCGTTTAGCTTCACGGATGACACGGCGAGCGATCGCACGCTTCTGCTTAAAATCAACAAGTCTCTCAGCGGTTCTATTGTACCGGTACCTGCCCCATGCAGCACGTTTCAAACGTACTGCACGAGCACAAGCAGGAGACCACCAAGGCACGCACTTCTGAGAATGCCTGCCTGAGGTTTGGGGTATAGAATGAGAAGCTGCGGTATAAACTGATGTCGAGAAGATGTGTAGGAGCTCATCAATGGAGGATGAAGAAGGAACCTCACTAAAAGCAGTGAGGTGTGAGTAAAGATCCCAATTTGCCCGATCAAATTGCCAGCGAGGGCTACGGGAAGGTGGTGAATAGGAAGGAGAAGTAAGAATGATCGGAAAATGATCGCTGTCATGTAAGTCTGGTAGAACAGACCAGGTGAAGTCTAGTGCAGTGGAGGAAGAGCAGACTGATAGATCGATGCAAGAGAGAGTATGAGTACGAGGATCAAAATGGGTGGGAGTACCCGTATTTAAAACATGGAGGGGGTGAGAGGCAAGAAAAGCCTCCAACTGAATGCCACGTGAGTCACAATGAGACCCCCCCCAGAGGAAATGGTGGGCATTAAAATCACCAAGTAACAGAAGTGGTGGTGGTAAGGATGAAACAAGAAAGGCAAAGTCTGGGATAGAAAATGCTCGAGAAGGAGAGAGATATAAAGAACATATTGTAAACCACTTATTCAAGTGGATACGGGCTGCAGTGTAATGCAGCGAGGTATGGACAAATAGTTGACAGTACGGAATATCATTGCGTAGAAGAAGGGCACTTTCATTAAAGGTCCCATCTGAGAAAGGATCCGAAGAATACAATAAATTATAGCCTGAGATAGGTTGGAAAACAGCCGAGTGTAATTTTGGTTCTTGTAAGCAAGCACCAACAGGGGAAAACCTGGAAAGCAACATCTGAAGCTCACCCCGATTACCCCTGAGGCCGCGGATATTCCACTGTAAATAGGCCATGATTGGCGATGAAGAAAATATCAGGAATCTGTAGGTAAAGGCACCTACGGACTAGAGGGGTTAGAAAAGTCAACGTGTGGTGGCATTGGAAGATGTTCAAGTAGCGAAGGAACGGAGCGTTGCGAAGAATGGGGTTGTGAAGATGGAGGAGAGGGAAGAGAAGGAACAGGAAGTGAATCAGTGTCCATTGAAGGTTTAGTCTCTGCAATATATTCTGAAATGGCTTCAAGTGTTTCTGAATTCAAAGATGTATGGGAAACCATATTGGAGATAGGAGGAGGAGGGTGAGTAAAGATTGGGACAGTAATGGACTGTACCAAAGTAGAGGGGGAGGGAAAAGTGTAAGGGACTGGAGATGAAGTGTGGGGGGGGACAGAAGAGGTAGAAACCTGGGAGGTGACAGAAGAGGGAGAAACTTGGGAGGGGACGGGGGTGGAAGGCATAGTACGAGGAGGAGGGTGAATCTCCACACTTGTAATAGAGCCAGAGAGAGGGGAAGAACTAGGTACAGAGACTGGAAAGGTAACGTGTGGAGGTGGAAGAAGGGAAGGAAGGGGCAAAGAAGATTTGAGCAATGTGGATTTTTTGGACTTCTGAGTAGAGGGGCGATTGGTATTAGGTGTCGTACGAGGTCTTGTCGATACTGGGGCTTGTGAGGAAGGACGCGAAGATGCGAGAACAGACTGAGTTGTAGTCGGGACGTCAGAGCCAAGGACAGCAAAAGGATTAGATGCCGTAATGGCTATGGGAGGGGTAACAACAGAGGAGGCTGCAGAAGATGGGACCCCAGAAGTGGGGGGATGTTTGGAAACACGAGAATAAGAAACACGGGGTAGTCTCCCTTGGAGGCGGAGATGAGTAACTGCCATAGCATAAGGGAGACCTTCTGCCTCTTTGAGGCAACGGATTTCACGTTCATTTAAGTAGACCTGGCAACGGCGGGAGTACGAAGGGTGAGCTTCATTACAATTAAGGCAAGATGGAGGTTGACTGCAAGATGTATTAGAATGGTTGTCGGCACCACAGACTGGGCATTCGGCCATAGATCTGCAATATTTCGCTGGGTGACCAAAACGCCAGCAATTTCTACATTGTTGCGGTGTAGGTATCACCTTTCGAACTTGTAACCGATGTCCCGCGACATATACAGAGGACGGGAGTTCTCGGCTGTCAAAAGTTAAACGAGCCACATTGCAAGGGTAACGTCTCCGCCCCCGGGCAGGAAGGACATAAGTGTCTACTTTGAGGATTGGGAGATCCTGGAGTTCCAGCTGTTCAAAAATGTCATTGCCACATGACTGGAAATTCTGTTGGACTATGGTATGGGGCAGAATGACAGTACCACTACAAGAATTGAGAGAAAGATGTTTTTCAATAGTGATAGGAGTAGTATCGATATTCGAAAGGAGAGAAAGATCATGAGCTTGGGTAGCATTCTGGACAGTGACGATGCGCGTACCGCTCTTGAGAGCGTGAAATGAAATATCTCTGCCAACATGACGCAGGAGCGCTTTGGCAATACTATGGTCAGAAAGGTAGGCAGAAGAAGAAGTTGGTCTTAAAGTAAAGAATTTAGTCCATTGTGTGGTCCGAAATTGAGCGTGGAGAGGGAGTGCTTGACGTGTCGGTCGTTTCCGAGTAGAATGGGAAGGTAACGACGGAGCATCATCAGGAGATTGACGTTGGCGTTTAGGAGTAGGACCGGAGTTGGTCCGGCATGAAATGGGTGGGCGATTCGAAAATTGCCGTACCGTAGAGGGAGAAGCCGGAAGCATAGTCAAAGGAGAGCGGAGTTCAGACAAATCGAAGGAGTCAGTCGAAGCCCCGGTACCTGAAGCGGGTGAGGAAACAGCACCAGCAAGAGGTACAGGGGCATCAGGAGTGTCCGAAGAGTGGTCTAAACACAAGGCAGGGTCAGAATGGGGTGCGGTATCAAGAAGGGGCCCGGGGGTAGTGGTTTCATGGACTAGGGCTGCCATGGTTAGGTTACTCCTTTGCTTTTTGTTTTTAAGAAAAAAAAAGAAAGAAGAAAAGAAAATAAAAACAAAAAAAAGAATAAAAAAAAGGGGGGAGCGGGGAGGAATAGTTCCCAGGAGGAATGAAAGGGCCGGAAATCTCCCTCCGCGCCCAAGAGGACTCGACACCGCTAGTAGCGCAGATGCAGCATGGAACCCGTGCCATACCCTACCCTTCATGCCAGTAAACCAGCAATCCGGGATAGCAACCTCACATCTGCCGAGCTACCTCGGTGGACAAAAGAGAGGGCGGCCGGATATCCGCCACAAAGCATACCTCCTTCAGCCACCACCCCCGGAATCCGAAAGGTGGCTTCCAGAGATACACCCGTCGCCCAAAAGACACCCAAAGCTACTCCGGGATACCGGAGAGGGATCGGGACATCCCTAGGCAATCCAGATTCCACGGCAAACTACGCCACCGCCAAGAAACCTCAACGGAATGGGATCGACCCCGGTGTCCTTTCCCCTACCTAGGAACTAGCGCGCCTGTGGGAGAAATCACGAAGGCTAAAAAGAGGAAGGGCAAAAGGGAGGGGTGAGGAGGAGGAGGAGGAATGGAAAAAGGGGAGGATGGGGAGGATGGGATAGGGGAGGGGAGAATGGGGGGTAATTAGGTTCGGTCTGAGGAAGAAGACCGACAGGGCTAATTCCTCAGACCAAGAGCCTCTTCACCACGCCAAGGAGCCCCCCTTGAAGAGGACACAGTATATAACATTCCAGCAGATACTGGAGTGTCTTACACAGTATATAACATTCCAGCAGATACTGGAGTGTCTTACACAGTATACAACATTCCAGCAGATACTGGAGTGTCTTACACAGTATAAAACATTCCAGCAGGTACTGGAGTGTCTTACACAGTATACAACATTCCAGCAGATACTGGAGTGTCTTACACAGTATATAACATTCCAGCAGATACTGGAGTGTCTTACACAGTATATAACATTCCAGCAGATACTGGAGTGTCTTACACAGTATATAACATTCCAGCAGGTACTGGAGTGTCTTACACAGTATATAACATTCCATAAGTATGTTTTTCTTAGTACTAGATGAGAGAGAGAGAGAGAGAGAGAGAGAGAGAGAGAGAGAGAGAGAGAGAGAGAGAGAGAGAGAGAGAGAGAGAGAGAGAGCTAGTTCTACCATGCAGCCTAGTGGAAGTACATAATACAATTTAACAGAAGGTAGGAATTATTATTAAAGATTCGCCCGTATTTTCCCGGCCCGGGCCTTTTCGAAGTGGTGGCCCGGCCTTGAAGGTAGGAAGAAATATCTTAACCAGGCAGCAGCAGCAGCAGCAGCAGCAGCAGCAGCAGCAGCAGCAGCAGCAGCAGCAGCAGCAGCAGCAGCAGCAGACATCTCAGTGGAAATTAAGTTTTTGTTCCACACTTTGAGATGAAAACATCAAAGGAATTATAATAAAAATAACGTAAGAGAGGATGATAATCACTCGAGAAAGAGAGTGGCCCCCAAAAAAATGATTAAGGAAAGCGGAAATTTTGGTACCTAACTAGTTTTCAGGGGGAGGTGACCCCCAGGATTTTAACACTGGGTACCTGGAGTCTACCTGGAAGGAGATGAGGGGGTCAACGCCCCCGCGGCCCGGTCCATGACGTTTATGTGTTGTCTTTATAACTGAAGTTAGAAAAGAGGTTTATTGCTGATTTACAATAAAATTTGGTTAAGTTTGAAGCCTATTAACCGCATCACTCACGTGTTTTTAAGAACAATACAAATTAATATGTTATAAAATAAAAAATATTATTACTATTATTTTAAATAAGCAAAATATATCTCAACAAGCGTAGAAAATATTAATGAGGCGTGAATGAGCACATAGGCTCCCTCCCTCCCTCTGCCAGGCTCCCTCCCTCCCTCTGCTAGGCTCCCTCCCTCCCTCTGCCAGGCTCCCTCCCTCCCTCTGCTAGGCTCCCTCCCTCCCTCTGCTAGGCTCCCTCCCTCCTGCCAGGCTCCCTACCTCCCTCTGCTAGGCTCCCTTCCTCTGCTAGGCTCCCTCCCTCTGCTAGGCTCCCTCCCTCCCTCTGCTAGACTCCCTCCCTCCCTCTGCTATTCTCCCTCCCTCCCTCTGCTAGTCTCCGTCCCTCCCTCTGCTAGGCTCCCTCCCTCTGCTAGACTCCCTCTGCTAGGCTCCGTCCCTCCCTCTGCTGGGCTCCGTCCCTCCCTCTGCTAGGCTCCGTCCCTCCCTCTGCTAGGCTCCGTCCCTCCCTCTGCTAGGCTCCCTCCCTCCTGCTAGGCTCCGTCCCTCCCTCCTGCTAGGCTCCCTCCTTCTGCTAGGCTCCCTCCCTCCCTCTGCTAGGCTCCCTCCCTCCCTCTTCTAGGCTCTCTCCCTCCCTCTGGTAGGTTCCCCTCCCTCTGCTAGACTCCCTCCCTCACTCTTGCTAGGCTACCTCCCTCCTGCTAGGCTCCCCCCTCCTGCTAGGCTCCCTCTCACACTTCTGCTAGGCTCCCTTCCCTCCCTCTGCTAGGCTCCCCCCTCCTGCTAGGCTCCCTCCCTCCTTCTGCTAGGCTCCCTTCCTCTGCTAGACTCCCACCCTCACTGCTAGGCTCCCTTCCTCTGCTAGGCTCCCTCCCTCCTGCTAGGCTCCCTTCCTCTGCTAGACTCCCTCCCTCTGCTAGGCTCCCTCCCTCCTGCTAGGCTCCCTCCCTCTGCTAGGCTCCCTCCCTCTGCTAGACTCTGCTATTCTCCCTCCCTCCCTCGGCTAGTCTCCGTCCCTCCCTCTGCTAGACTCCCTCTGCTAGGCTCCGTCCCTCCCTCTGCTAGGTTCCGTCCCTCCCTCTGCTAGGCTCCCTCCCTCTGCTAGGCTCCGTCCCTCCCTCTGCTGGGCTCCGTCCCTCCCTCTGCTAGGCTCCCTCCCCCCTGCTAGGCTCCCTCCCTCTGCTAGGCTCCCTCCCTCTGCTAGACTCTCTCCCTCTCTCTGCTAGGCTCCGTCCCTCCCTCTGGTAGGTTCCCTCCCTCTGCTAGACTCCCTCCCTCACTCTGCTAGGCTCCTTCCCTCCCTTTTCTAGGCTCCCTCTCACACTCTGCAAGGCTCCCTCCCTCACTCTGCTAGGATCCCTCCCTCTGCTAGGCTCCCTCCCTCCCTCTGCTAGACTCCCTCACTCTGCTAGGCTCCGTCCCTCCCTCTGCTAGGCTCCCTCCTTCACTCTGCTAGGCTCCCTTCCTCTGCTAGGCTCCCTCCCTCTGCTAGGTTCCCTTCCTCTGCTAGGCTCCCTCCCTCTGCCAGGCTCCCTCCTGCTAGGCTCCCTCCCTCTGCTAGGCTCCCTCCCTCCCTCTGCTAGATTCATTCCCTCCCTCTGCTAGATTCATTCCCTCCCTCTGCTAGACCCCTCCATCCATCTATTAAACTCCCTCCCTCTGCTAGGCTCCCTCCCTCCCTCTGCTAGATTCATTCCCTCCCTCTGCTAGACCCCTCCATCCATCTACTAGGCTCCCTCCCTCCCTCTGCTAGATTCCTTCCCCCCCTCTGCTAGACCCCTCCATCCATCTACTAGACTCCCTCCCTCTGCTAGGCTCCCTCCCTCCCTCTGCTAGATTCCTTCCCCCCCTCTGCTAGACCCCTCCATCCATCTACTAGACTCCCTCCCTCCCTCTCTCTCTGCAGTTGGTGTCCCCACAGCCTTGATACACCCATCATACACACTCCTACGTCACTCAAAAACCCACATTTCAGCATGAGAATGACATTAATATCAGTGATAATGGGCTCGTCCTTCCTCGGGTCTTGCTGAATGTACCACCTTCCCGGACGACCCTTGATTACTTTAATCACCGTCTCCACTAAACCATGAGTAGACGAGACAGGACCTGCTTCTGGCATGGTCAGGTGCTACGGTGGGAAGGTAAATACAGGGTATTTCACTCGTAGAAGACCCCGAGTTAGTAGTCCTGTAGTTGCAACTGTCTTATTGGTACATTACATCTATAGTAAACGATAACTCGGGGCCTCCTACGAGTGGAACACCCTGTATTAGTTACCTTACCACACTGCGTGGTAAGGTAATTAATACAGGAGCTTTGTCAAGCCGTTACAAACAAAACAGGGACACAAAGAGACATATATATGTACAGAGTGAGGTACAAAACATAAAATAATCATTGTAGGTAGTAGTAGAAGTTCTGGTGGTAGTAGTAGTAGTCTTTGTGGTAGTAGTAGTAGTCTTTGTGGTAGTAGTAGTAGTCCTTGTGGTGGTAATAGTAGTCCTTGTGGTGGTAATAGTTGTAGCAATGTGATGGAGGGGTTTATTGCTTTAAGGAGAATTCTTGCCAATATTCATAGATGATGAAGCTGCCTTTATTATGTGTTAGTAATAGTGATTAATGATGCTTCAAAGCATTTACGTCTACAGACATTGGGTTCTTTGATCTCTAGGCGGGCGTCGCTAAATTTCATTAGGTGGTTGGCGGAATTCCGGGGTTGTACGCAGGCATTGTTCAAATTATCGTTCCTACATGTATTAAAGTGTTCACCGAGACGTGTTTCAAGTTTTCTTGCTGTTTCACCTACGTATATTCTGTCACAACCTCCACAAGGGGGATATAGACTCCTGCGCTGATTGGATCAATCTTTTTCAATTTCATCCTAGTCAGATCTTTTATGGAAGCACTAGTTGCGATGGCTAAGATGGTACTGATAGGACCCCAATCAGTGCTGTCTTAGCTAACTTGTATATGGAGCACATGGAAGCTGAACGCTTCGTCAACATCGTCCCCACTAGCGTCACTCGGTTACGTTATGTGGACGACGTCCTCATGACAACCCCCAAACGTTTTAATGTGTGGAATGTTCAGGGAAGGCTCAACGCAGAAGAACTGGCTACCCAGTTTACACTTGAAGAAGAGTCCGGTGACAAGTTACCTTTTCTATACGAGGAATGTACATACACCAAACCTTCATTGATCTACATTTTCCTTCCTCTTTCATCAAAGACTGCAATAAAAGAGCCCTTCATATCAATTGTCCAAGCACTAACACCACTTCTAACAAAATCATAATCCTTCCTTACAGCCAGGTTGCAATGTTTCTAACGTGCTCGCACAAGCTAACACTAGAGTCGCCGTCGCAACTAGTACTTCCATAAAAGATCTGACACTGATCCAATTAACGCAGGGGCTTATATTATCCTCTGTGGAGGTTGTGACAAAATATACGTAGGTGAAACAGCAAGAAACCTTGAAACACGTCTCAGTGAACACATTAATACATGGTAGGAAAGACACATAGGCAACTTAATTCCGAAACGTTTCGCCTACACAGTAGGCTTCTTCAATCGAATACAGAAAGTAGGCAGGATTACATCGTCTTCACATCTCTACTGTTCCTGCCTACTTTCTGTATTCGATTGAAGAAGCCTACTGTGTAGGCGAAACGTTTCGGAATAAAGTTGCCTAACTGTTGCCTATGTGTCTTACCTACCAACCTGTCGGTATTGTATACCATTTTGATGTTCACATTAATACATGTTGGAACGACAACCTGGTTTACAAGGCTTGTAAGCCAAGCTGTCAGCTTATAAGGAATTTGTGGCCGAGTGGTAGAGAGCGTCACTCGAGAACCTTGCCAGTTTCCCTGTAGTGGGATCGAGCCCTGCTGACTGCGAGCTTTCTCTATATATACCCACCTGCTGATTATATATATATATATATATATATATATATATATATATATATATATATATATATATATGTGTGTGTGTGTGTGTGTGTGTGTGTGTGTGTGTGTGTGTGTGTGTGTAAAGCACACCAAGGGATGGGTCTTCTGTTATATAATTTAAAACTTACGACACAACCAATGTTTTTCATTCTGATTCGATTTCTCCTGACCAATTAAGAAAGGTCTTTGATGTTCCATCCGAGTTTTCATCAATTTCCCCCACAGTGAGCGCGACGGGACTTTGAAGATAAAATTGTCTTCCCTGAGACATCCTCGACTGCCTGCCGAGTTGACTCTTAAATATTCAGTATACTTATTGACAATCCTTAGCTTCGTGAAACAAAATTTTATTAATACGTACTTCATTTTGTTGCACATTACTGATTGTGTCATGCTAAATTACACTCTATTTGGCGTAAGACACACACTCACATAGTCATACCCTCCTGACCAAGAGTTAAGGGTGTAACGAGTAGGGGCCCCCTCGTTATGCTACCACCTTGGTTCAACCAGCCAATCACAAGGAAATCCGCCATTATATAATCATGGGGAGCGCTAAACCCGTAGGATTATACAGTGCCTGTGGGGGGAGATGGAAGGCATTCAGGCTTAATTCAGGGAACTGGAGCGCAGATCCAATTCCCTAGAACGAGAGCCCCTCACCAGCGTCAAGGAACCTCCCTTGAGGGAAGGAAGCCCGCCAAAGTTGTGTAGCGATGTGATACACTCGTGAATCAACAGTGGCAGACTTACCTCCAAGTCTGGTCGTAGACACTTCTCGCTGTGTCTCTTGCTTGCAATTTGCCTTTCTGTAAACATCCACTGTAAATATTATACATATAATTGCTTGCTGTTTGGTGAAGGAAATATATAAGCATTTACTTTCTGGTTTTTTGATGGTTCCTGGTTTCTACCATGGTTATGGTGCTACAACCAGGAGTGCAGGCCACTAGACTACACCTGTGTACGTAATACTGATGCTATACCTAGAAATCCTTATTGAATATTGATAATGTACTCATGCGAGTACAAGGGAGGACCTCGAAGTGCATGGAAGTACACGGTAACACATGCAACAACATGGATGTATATGGGAATGTATGTGACCTCAAGGGTGCAAATGAACGTATACATAAACCACTCACTAGCCATGGTTTCAAACCCCAACCGTTCTGTGGTTTGTTTCAAATTGTGTTATTTCTCTTTGGCGAGTCATGATAACACATATATAATATTACATGGTATTACACAGGAGTACATGGGAATATATAAGCATATATGAGGATACATGGTAGTACACGGGAATACATGGTAGTATACAGGGGTGCATGGTAGTATACAGGGGTGCATGGTAGTACACGGGGATACATGGTAGTATACAGGGGTGCATGGTAGTATACAGGGGTGCATGGTAGTATACAGGGGTGCATGGTAGTACATGGGGATACATGGTAGCACACAGGGATACATGGCAGTACACAGGGGTGTTAGGTAAGACACATATGCAACAGTTAGGTATCTATTTCGTAACGTTTCGCCTACACAGTAGGCTTCTTCAGTCGAGTACAGAAAAGTTGATAGAAGCAGAAGATACTTGAAGACGATGTAATCAGTCCATCATCCTTGAAGTTTTGAGGTGGTCAGTCCCTCAGTCTGGAGAAGAGTGTTGTTCCACAGTCTGAAACAATATGGAGTTGAACTGACAGGATGATGGACTGATTACATCGTCTTCAAGTATCTTCTGCTTCTATCAACTTTTCTGTACTCGACTGAAGAAGCCTACTGTGTAGGCGAAACGTTTCGAAATAAAGATACCTAACTGTTGCATATGTGTCTTACCTAACAACCTGTCGGTATTTTATACCATTTTAAAGTACACAGGGATACATGGCAGTACACGGGGATACATGGTAGTACAAGGGATACATGGTAGTACACGGGGATACATGGTAGTAAGTGGAGATGCATGGTAGTACACAGGGATACATGGTAGTAAACGGGGATAAGTGGTAGTACAAGGGGACACATGATGGTACACGGGGATACATGGTAGTAAACGGGGATACACTGTAGTACACGGGATACATGGTAGTGCACGGGAAATGTTAGTACACGGGGATACATGGTAGTACATGGGGATACATGGTAGTACATGGGGATACATGGCAGTAAACGGGGATACATGGTAGTACGTGGAGACGCATGGTAGTACACGGGGATGCATGGTAGTACACGGGGATACATGGTAGTAAACGGGGATACATGGTAGTACACGGGGATACATGGTAGTACACGGGATACATGGTAGTACACGGGGATACATGGTAGTACACGGGGATACATGGTAGTACACGGGGATACATGGTAGTACACGGGGATACATGGTAGTACACGGGATACATGGTAGTACACGGGGATACATGGTAGTACACGGGGATACATGGTAGTACACGGGATACATGGTAGTACACGGGGATACATGGTAGTACACGGGGATACATGGTAGTACACGGGGATACATGGTAGTACACGGGGATACATGGTAGTACATGGGGATACATGGTAGTACACGGGGATACATGGTAGTACACGGGGATACATGGTAGTACACGGGATACATGGTAGTACACGGGATACATGGTAGCACACGGGGATACATGGTAGTACACGGGATACATGGTAGTACACGGGATACATGGTAGTACACGGGGATACATGGTAGTACACGGGGATACATGGTAGTACACGGGATACATGGTAGTACACGGGATACATGGTAGTACACGGGATACATGGTAGTACAAGGGATACATGGTAGTACACGGGGATACATGGTAGTACACGGGGATACATGGTAGTACACGGGGATACATGGTAGTACACGGGATACATGGTAGTACACGGGGATACATGGTAGTACACGGGGATACATGGTAGTACACGGGGATACATGGTAGTACACGGGATACATGATAGTACACGGGGATACATGATAGTACACGGGGATACATGGTAGTACACGGGATACATGGTAGTACACGGGATACATGGTAGTACACGGGGATACATGGTAGTACACGGGGATACATGGTAGTACACGGGATACATGGTAGTACACGGGGATACATGGTAGTACACGGGATACATGGTAGTACACGGGATACATGGTAGTACACGGGGATACATGGTAGTACACGGGATACATGGTAGTACACGGGATACATGGTAGTACACGGGGATACATGGTAGTACACGGGATACATGGTAGTACACGGGGATACATGGTAGTACACGGGGATACATGGTAGTACACGGGATACATGGTAGTACACGGGGATACATGGTAGTACACGGGATACATGGTAGTACACGGGGATACATGGTAGTACACGGGATACATGGTAGTACACGGGATACATGGTAGTACACGGGGATACATGGTAGTACACGGGATACATGGTAGTACACGGGATACATGGTAGTACACGGGGATACATGGTAGTACACGGGATACATGGTAGTACACGGGAGAAGCAGCTGGCAAGACAAATTACAGTTTACATCAGGGACAAAAAGAGCAAAAATTGTCCTGCACTTCACAAAACTTAAGATAATTCATTATAAAACCAAAACACGTAATGATCCTGGTAAAAACTTCGCCTCCTCTTCCTCATCGTCTTCTTCCTCCCTCTCCTACTATTCAAGCCAAAATAGCAAGTTTTACCTATTCGCCATCACACACACACATATATATAAATATATATATATATAATATATATATATATATCTATATATATATATATATATATATATATATATATATATACGTGTGTGTGTGTGTGTGTGTGTGTGTGTAAGAGTCAAGTATATACATCGTGCATTAGCGGGTAGAGGTGCCTAAGCCTTCAACACATACGTGCTCAGTATACATCTATTAGTCATGACTTATCAAAGATCGTAAGTTACATTGACCAGTAATGAAAGACAGAAGGGTGATGTTGCCTTGGACACTCGCTGCCTCACTCAGCCACTCATTAAACCCACAATGAACCCGTTCGAACCGTCGTATACATTCAATATACGTAGCATTCTGAGGTGAACTGAATCCT
This sequence comes from Cherax quadricarinatus, assembly GCF_038502225.1. Classification (NCBI taxonomy): domain Eukaryota; kingdom Metazoa; phylum Arthropoda; class Malacostraca; order Decapoda; family Parastacidae; genus Cherax; species Cherax quadricarinatus. Next base: position 10,562,795 of record NC_091369.1, read on the forward strand.
GATGTTTGTTCAGTGACTGCAGCAGAACGATCAGTTGACAATGAAGTAACTGAGTAATAAAGAGGACTGTTGTAGACACACAAGAACTGGTGGCAACCAGAAGAACCACTGGTACACAGTTCTGTGAGCGAGAGTAAAGTAACACGTGTAGTTTAAGACACATGCAGTACTAAAGTAGTAGAGGTAATTGTAGCCCACATATCTCCATTTCTGTCTCCCTTGTAAATTCTATGTTACTTTTTTTAATATGGCATGGTATAGTTCCCCACTGTTTTTATGCCGACAGTGACCCAAGGGAGTGGAGGGCGGGGAGCCTTCTGCTTGTCTATCCTTGACTCCTGCACCTAAATAATACACGATGATTCAAAATCTAGACAAAAGCAAATAGTTCTCAGTAGACAGCCTCAGTGTGGCCTTCCGAACCCTCTGCTGTCTTTCCCATGTATTCCTCGTGCTCCTCTTCCGTCCCCTCTCCTCCTCCACTACCTCCTCAAGGTACGTTATTACACAAATTAACATCACTTGACCTGGTATACGTGGCTATCACAACTCCCAGCTGACCTCATTGATACAGCAAGTGACTCGTCTGACTTCACAATACATGATTAAACTAATTGTATGTTGGAAGGAGAGAGAGAGAGAGAGAGAGAGAGAGAGAGAGAGAGAGAGAGAGAGAGAGAGAGAGAGAGAGAGGTAGGTCTGTAAGATGCGTATATCCCACCCAACAATAACAGCAATAACACAACAATAACAGCAATAATAAAAAATTCATAACCTGTTCCATGGGTTATGAATCTTGGTGATACACCACATGATCTATGGGTTGAGACACTGTTCTTGGTAATACATCAGACTATGGCATCACAGCTGACAGATCACAGGTATCACTAGTCACCAAGTATTAGGGTGTATCCGGGTGTCTCGGCACACCTGAGAATCCTGGACCAGTGTCAAGGTTGTGTGTGTGTATGTGTGTGTGTCTGTTTGTGTGTGTGTGTGTGTGTGTGTGTGTGTGTGTGTGTGTGTGTGTGTGTGTGTGTGTGTGTGTGTGTGTGTGTGTGTATGTGTGTGTGTATGTGTGTGTGTATGTGTGTGTGTGTGTATGTGTGTATGTGTGTATGTGTGTGTATGTGTGTATGTATGTGTGTGTCTGTTTGTTAGTTACCATTTGGTCCTAGGCACATGTCGATTAGACACTAGGCCTGTCTGGGCGAAACGTTGTCTATAAAGGATCATATTGTGCTCCATTTGTATTGCTCATCCCATCGTGTATCGTGTTGGTATTTTGTGCTGTTTGTGTGTGTGTGTACTCACCTAGTTGTACTCACCTAGTTGAGGTTGCGGGGGTCGAGTCCGAGCTCCTGGCCCCGCCTCTTCACTGAGCCGTGAGCTTTATCATACCTCTGCTTAAAGCTATGTATGGATCCTGCCTCCACTACATCGCTTCCCAAACTATTCCACTTACTGACTACTCTGTGGCTGAAGAAATACTTCCTAACATCCCTGTGATTCATCTGTGTCTTCAGCTTCCAACTGTGTCCCCTTGTTACTGTGTCCAATCTCTGGAACATCCTGTCTTTGTCCACCTTGTCAATTCCTCTCAGTATTTTGTATGTCGTTATCATGTCCCCCCTATCTCTCCTGTTCTCCAGTGTCGTCAGGTTGATTTCCCTTAACCTCTCCTCGTAGGACATACCTCTTAGCTCTGGGACTAGTCTTGTTGCAAACCTTTGCACTTTCTCTAGTTTCTTCACGTGCTTGGCTAGGTGTGTGTGTATGTGTATGTGTGTGTGTGTGTGTGTGTGTGTGTGTGTGTGTGTGTGTGTGTGTGTGTGTATGTAGAGTAAGAACACTAAATCAAACACGCGCACCTCACCAATAGGACAGTCAGGATTTCACACACACACACACACACACACACACACACACACACACACACACACACACACACACACACACACACACAAACACAAACAAACAGCACAAAATACCAACACGATACATGATGAGATGAGCAATACAAATGGACCACAACGTGATCCTTTATAGACAACGTTTCGCCCAGACAGTGGTCTTAAATCAGACAGACCTAGAGAGGAACAAGAAATGAGAAGCCTGTTGCCAAGTGCAAGAAGATGACAGGAAGCAAACAGTAGTAAATATAACATGACTTGCAATAACCAGTGCGAAGCTCAGAAAACAGTTTTCTGCCTGGTCTGAGACCAGGCACCAGGGAAAATAATCCCCAGAACCATTTAACAGGTGTAACAGGCATAACAGTTAACAGGTAGGCTGTTTACAAGTCATACTCTTTCGGAATCACACAAGTACGCTAGGATGATTCTGAAAATAATGGTAGGACGAAGGAGGATTGGAATGTAGATTGGGAACAGAGGTGAGACTAAGATAGTGGGGAAGGATAAGGAAGGATAATAGAGAGCATAGAAATAAACGGAAATGTAAAAGACAACCGGATTGCTTCAGAGACGTAACATTGAGAAAATAATGAAAACAGAGAAAGAGAAAGAGACAGAGAAGCAAGGGGAAACACCATGCAGTTTTAAGAGTAAAAATAATTAGGTAATTAAGCAAAGTAAAAATAAGTTAGTATGTAATAATAATAATAATAATAATAATAATAATAATCTTTATTTCTACAAGTACATGATATACCTTATACAGGCGAAAGTAAGCCTTTTATTTAGGCTTTGAATACTTAATATATACAGAATTATTACAATTTTCTTGAGGACACACATTACCGGCACATAAAATATACATTGTATACACTGAGCCTAGCATAACACAAGACAGTCATACACTGAGCCTAGCATAACACAAGACAGTCATACACTGAGCCTAGCATAATACAAGACAGTCATACACTGAGCCTAGCATAATACAAGACAGTCATACACTGAGCCTAGCATAATACAAGACAGTCATACACTGAGCCTAGCATAATACAAGACAGTCATACACTGAGCCTAGCATAATACAAGACAATCATACACTGAGCCTAGCATAATACAAGACAGTCATACACTGAGCCTAGCATAACACAAGACAGTCATACACTGAGCCTAGCATAATACAAGACAGTCATACACTGAGCCTAGCATAATACAAGACAGTCGTACACTGAGCCTAGCATAATACAAGACAGTCATACACTGAGCCTAGCATAACACAAGAGTCATACACTGAGCCTAGCATAATACAAGTCATACACTGAGCCTAGCATAACACAAGACAGTCATACACTGAGCCTAGCATAACACAAGACAGTCATACACTGAGCCTAGCATAACACAAGACAGTCATACACTGAGCCTAGCATAACACAAGACAGTCATACACTGAGCCTAGCATAACACAAGACAGTCATACACTGAGCCTAGCATAACACAAGACAGTCATACACGGAGCCTAGCATAACAAAAGACAGTCATACACTGAGCCTAGCATAACACAAGTCATACACTGAGCCTAGCATAACACAAGAGTCATACAATGTGACTTACCAGCAATGGGGTCCCCCGTTAATCAACAAGTACGTGTACTTTTACAGACCTAGCTGACATCAATGACATACTACTATTTAGAAAGCCCCTCCCCATGCTGAGCATTTCGGGCAAATTAGGTCAATTTTGCGGTCCACACCAGTCGACTAACACCCAGGTACCTATTTTACTAATAGGTGAACATGGACAGCAGGTGTCTTACGGAAACACGTCCTGGTTCTACCCATACCGGGAATCGAACCACGGATCTCAGTGTGTGAGCTGAGCGCATTAGCAATCGAGCTACAGGACATATTTAAACATCTATACGCTATTAATTAACAGGTGGAACCAGGAGCTATGAATCGACCCCTGCAAACACAAGTAGGCAAGCAAAACAATGAATACACACACATTCACACCACAGGGATTTTAGGAAGTTTTTCCTTCAGCCATAAAGGTGTCAGGAAGTGGAATACTCTGGTGAGTGATGTAGTGGTGGCAGGATCCATACATAGCTTTAAGAAAAGATACGATAAACTTCATGGAGAAGGTAGAGTGGACCTAGTGGCGACCAGTGAAGAGGCGGGGCCAGGAGCTGTGAATCGACCCCTGCAACCACAAACAGGTAAGAACACACATGCACAGCGTGGAGTCTCTCTCTGGCCTTGAGAGCTCTGAAGAAATCTTACGTCAGCTGGAAGCCTTGACTATTACGTGGGTGGGAGGGGTCGTGTGGTGCGGCCTTGACAGTGATACACACCTTATGCTACCCAGCACCCATGCCCAAGGTCACATTCCTCCTGTGGTTACACTGCTTCAGTGACCACACTTCTGTGGTCACACTGCTCCACTGACCACACTCTTCTGTAGTCACACTGCTCCACTGACCACACTCTTCTGTGGTCACAATGCTCCAGTGATCACATTACTCAGCAAGTGTCTCAACAATAAAGTTACCCAACTGTTGCAGCTGTGTCTTATAGTGAGTTGACCTGTGTGAGGAGTTGACATTTGCTACGAGAGGAATTATATTATTACTACTACTGCTGCTGCTTCTATTACTACTACTGCTGCTAATACTACTATTACTACGACTATTACTACTACTATTCCTACTACCACCTACAACACAGGTCAGTAGGCCTACTCTTTCACCTCACGTGGCATTTGCATATACCCTTTGTGTCTCTGTATTGTTTGTAACTTCTTGACAGCTCCAGGAGAGTGAAACGTTCCCATAATAAAACGTCACATTAGTTGCATCTGTGTCCATTTACCTAACAGTTGAAGCAATACCGTCTTCTCCGGGGCACGAAGAACGATATATTATCAGACAAGCAGAAAGAAATTGCAGTATTACTACGTTTCGTAACAAAGGTTTCACTGTAACCATGGTTTTTTCTCATTTTTGTGGTGGTTCACTACCGAGCGAAGGAGGAGGAGCCGGAAGAGGCTTGGAGAGAAATGCAGAAACCGAGAGAGGAGAACAAGGGGACCAGTAGTAATATTCGTGAAAACGAAGAGAGAAAAGAACGTTGGTGGATTGTGGTAGAGACGAAAGTTAGTGGAGATTACCGACTAGTTTGCTGTACTTCACAACCACTGGAGAACGTCTAACACAACAACAGTACTACACAGACACTGGAGAACGTCTAACACAACAACAGTACTACACAGACACTGGAGACTAGCACAATAACAGTACTACACAACCACTGGAGAACATCGAACACAACAACAGCACTCTACAAGAACTGGAAGACGTCTAACACAACAACAGTACTACACAAACACTGATATATAAGCGACACAAGAGCAGTATTAAGCTGATGTTTCACCCAACAGTAACTTTTTCAGTCCGAAACAAGAGAATGAAGCAGGAGTATACATAGCAGGTACAAGGACCCCAAAAGAAATAAGTCACTTTGACCTTTTTTTAGGGTTATCCTGGGTAATTTACACACATGTTACTAGGTGTGATAATTGTACTAGTGTGTACCTGTACCTAAATAAACTTACGTACAAGGTCAGGTGGTGCATGTGGAGTAGACACACCTGACAACTGTCTTCCGAGGTACATGAGGAGTAGAGATACCTAAGAACTGTGTTCCGTGGAACATGTGGAGTAGAGATAACTAACAGCTAAGTCCCATTTGAACGAGAAGAACCAACGAGAACATCTCAAACCATAAACCTGCCAGAAAGTTGTTTGACAAAACTGGTAATAACAGCTGGATTCTAAAAATCACCTATAGTGCTGGTTAGTTTTCACTGATAACTAATTTGAATGTTTTTTGAAGTTCAGAAGATGGTTGTGAGAGTCACTGTGAAGACGGAGTAACTTGTGTAACATACACAAATATTTACTGAGGATTCCCAGATGTTGTGCAAGACTCTCAGTCTTCAACTTGACGAGTTACGGTGAACAATACAGTATAGACGTTACTTGAATCGTTGTTCGAATAGCTGCTCGAATCGTTGCTTGAATCGCTGCTTAAATCGTTGCTCGAATTGCTGCTTGAATCGTTGCTCGAATCACTGCTTGAATCATTGCTTGAATCGTTGCTCGAATCCTTATTCAATGTTAACTTCTGATTAATTCCCGTGCAGAAGGTTACTGAAACTGACAGGACATGATACTGGATGAAAAAAATCAATCATGGACTGAGACATTCCTGGCAAATAGACAGCAGTTTGCTTAAATGGCGTAAAATAAGAGTGGGGACCAGTCATAAATGGCGTTCCATAAGGGTTATTTATGGCCTCTTGTTTGGGCAGACTTTATATAACCAACAGACTGTTAA
>NC_091369.1:10574104-10584104 GCF_038502225.1 Cherax quadricarinatus
GAGTGCAGGCATTGTACTTCCCACCTTCACCCCTCCTCCAGAGTGCAGGCACTGTACTTCCCACCTCCAAGACTGAAGTCCTTCTAACAGGACTATGACTCAGACACTTGGGTATCTTTATTGTGGAGACGTTTCGTCAACCAGCGGCTTCATCAGTCCAATACAGAGAATACTGTACACTGCGGAAGACATAAAAAAAAGTAGTCCAAGGTGATCAGTCCCTCGGTCTTGATAAATGTTAGAGATGGAAGACGTGAAGAAGTAGGCTAAGGTGATCAGTCCTTCAGTCTTGATAAATCTACTGATGGCTTAAGTGCCTTTGGACTAAAAGAAAAAAGTCTAGCAACGAACTGAAGACAGTAGTCTATAAAAGAGAGAGAGAGAGAGAGAGAGAGAGAGAGAGAGAGAGAGAGAGAGAGAGAGAGAGGGAGAGAGGGAGAGAGGGAGGGAGAGAGAGAGAGAGAGAGAGAGAGAGAGAGAGATAGAGAGAGGAAGCGAGGGTGGTTACAGAGGTCAACAAATTGTGTGAAAAACAAACTGCCGAGTGTTTTTTGCGGTGATACACATTAGTTATTGTGTTCGTTACTACACACTTGGTAACGACCTTCCCTGAGCTGCCTTACGAGGAAACAGGTCGTTGGTGGAAGAGGCAGCGAGTCCGCAAGCAAATGACAATCACACACAAAACGTAGTATTACAACAACGTTTCGCACAAGGAGACCCTTATTAAGTCCTAACATCCCAAACTTAAATTAAAACTTGATTAAGTTTTAACTCGAAAAAATCGAGTTATAACTTAAAGTTAGAATAAGAAGGCACAATACTACTACAGCTTGATAAAGCCAAGTTACACCTTGATAAAGCCGAGTTACACCTTGATAAAGCTAAGTTACACCTTGATAAAGCCGAGTTACACCTTGATAAAGCTAAGTTACACCTTGATAAAGCCAAGTTACAACTTGATAAAGCCAAGTTACAACTTGATAAAGCCAAGTTACAACTTGATAAAGCCAAGTTACACCTTGATAAAGCCAAGTTACACCTTGATAAAGCCGAGTTACACCTTGATAAAGCTAAGTTACACCTTGATAAAGCCAAGTTACAACTTGATAAAGCCAAGTTACAGCTTGATAAAGCCAAGTTACAACTTGATAAAGCTAAGGGGGGAGGGGATAGACTTAATTCCCCCCCCCAAAAAAAAAATGCAAATAATTTTAAGGGGCTGGAAAGTACACAAACCTGTGTGTAAACACTGCAACGCCCGGCTGGCTGCCACACGCTTCCCAACACGGACGGAACGACCTCTGGCACTACGAACGTTGAGTCGGAGTACGTAAATAACCCGTACGTAGGAGAACGAAAGTTATGGCGACGTTGGACCACTAATTAGTCACACAAGTCGGACCGACACGTCGTCGTAAATTTCATTCTTCTGTGTATTGTTCCAGTCATCGTAGCCTTACGGGCGAAACGTTGCTTACCGGCAAGTCGAGAGCGCTTGAAAGTTTTCAAACAGGGATTATCTTTCTAAAATACGGTTAGTGCAAAACGAGGCCTAGCACCAGACGAGCCTGGCCCATGGCCGGGCTCCGGGAGTAGAAAGACTCTCGAAACTCGTCAAAGGTATAACAGAAGCACACAACTCACAATTTTTTTTAATCACCTTCGGTGGTAGTAAGGCTTAACAATTCGCAAAATTATTGATAAACATTATCTCTCAGTCCACAGCAGGATTCGAACCTGCAAACTCGGCATCAGAGTGTACTGTGTACACTCTGATGCCGAGATTACAGGTTCATGGTGGTAAGAGACGAGCGGTGAGTGGAAGGAAGGAAGGAAGGAAGGAAGGAAGGAAGGGGTTACCATCACGTTAAATATGAAGGCACAATATTATTACAATAATCAAGGGGGAAGCGCGAAACCCGTAGGATTATACAGCGCCTGTGGGGGGGGGGGGGATGTGGAAGGTATTCAGGTTTAAGTCAAGGAACTGGAGCACAGATCCAATTCCCTAGATAAAGAGCCCCTCACCAACATCAAGGAACCTTCCTTGAGGGGTATGAAGGCACAGTGCCGTGACTGGAACAACACACATATAACCTGCACATAGGAGAGAAGAGCTTACAACGACGTGTCGGTCCCAGTCGGAACATTAACGAAGTTACGTTAAGGTTTGTTGTTGTGTGTTATATATGAATGTTAAGTCTTGAGAAACACTGTTTCACAATATCTCTATTTCACTCAGTCTCCTGATGTCTAAATCTTTTAATGTGCCGTCCTGAATTTTTACCCATCCATCTTTCTGTCTGTCTGTCTCTCTCTCTCCATCAAGTAGCATCCACAATTCACTAGCACCAGATGCTATCATAAAATATCTAGGTTATTTTCCCATAATCCACCAAACATCACATTTTTATGTTCCTGGCGGTAATAATGGTGGCTGCAGGGCTGCCAACTTAATATTAGTGCATCACAACTTGGACCTTAACGCGGGCAACCACCACCATCACGCGCGCGCTTTTTGTGTAGCAACCACCATCATGCATTTCTTAGTTACTAGTTGTCAAAGACACTTGTCGAAAGACGCTTGGCCTGTTTTTTTTTTTGTGTGTGTGTGTACTCACCTATTTGTGGTTACAGGGGTCGACTCACAGCTTCTGGCTGTGTGTGTGTGTCATCCCCTGTGACTCTTCGTTCAAGTGAATCTTAAATTTCTAACCACGTTAGATATACTTCCTCAAGATACTCGACGTCATTACATGATCACTAGCGTCTGATGACTCTGTTGCTCATTCTTCCTGAGTCAAATCCACTCAGGGTGAAGACCAGATCCAGTCTGGTTCATCATGGCTCCTCACATTTGTGAATTCCCTTATATGTTGGCACAGAACACTGCTTAGGGGTTTTTCTTCCATGTCTCTGAGCTGTCGTGGGAAATGTCAATGGTGACTCGAGTAATAATCTGTGTTTGTACTTGTTGTGTACTTGTTAACTTATGTTTGTAGATGATAATGATACTAAAGCAGTAACTGGAAACGTCATCCAGACTACGTTTAACATCATGACTGGTAAGAGACAGTGTCGTGTTTAACATTATGACTGGTAAGAGACAGTGTCGTGTTTAACATCATGACTGGTAAGAGACAGTGTCGTGTTTAACATCATGACTGGTAAGAGACAGTGTCGTGTTTAACATCATGACTGGTAAGAGACAGTGTCGTGTTTAACTTGTGAAAGATCAAGCCTTCGCTACTGCCTGCGCTCACTCACATACTCTACATTTATTTACCACATACAAGATGTTGGTAATATGAAGAGATTTACTGTATAGATATATGAAACTTATGAGAAACTTTTAATTGATGACGTTTCGCTCACCATTAGTTTTATCAACCCACAACAGAGTAGGGTAAAACAAGGAAATATAAAGGACAGAAGGAGAGAGATACAGAACAGATGTAGGCAGGAGAGTTCCAAGGGAGTAATCTTAAAATTTCAAATGATGGCACTGCCTTGACTAGGATTAATTTGGATAATACCTTGTTATTATCTTCTTATACTTAAAGATCTAACAGTCTTACCACACGTACTTTTTATCGCATCTCCACACGGGATTGTTTATACTCCTTGGCCGGTCCATGATTCACTCTTATGCTTCAACACCAAGTTGGTGAAGAGTTGGTGATCATTCTGAATGTTGGTTGTTAGTTTAGCTACAACCAGGTCTCAGACCGGGCCGCGGGGGTCAACGCCCCCGTGGCCCGGTCTGAGACCATGACTCGTAGAGTAAATAATTATTATAACCAAAAGAAGCCCCTAACCTATAAGGGTCATACAGCGCCTCGTAGAGTAAAGGTATGACACTCCCGAAGCGCACTGCATACAAGTGGCTTTCTCTTGTGCCTACAAATGTTTTACTGCGTGTAAACTACATTATTTGTACTGTATAAACGAAATAAAAATTGCTTTGTGAAAGTAGGGGTAACTGTAGTGAACTGTAAGTACGAGTGTTGTACACGCATCCCTCCTTAAAGAACTGTAGACTGTAGATTCTGAAGGCTCTGAGGAAGAACCCTACAACTACATGTCCTTGTCTTGAAGTCGTAGTAGAAACGGAAGAGTAATAGATCATTTCTGTATGTTGAGTTTCTGTAAATATTAAAGGAGTGTGTGTTTTACCCTGTGAGAAGAAACTAATCTAGAAAAGGTAGATGGTAGTTCATTGTTAGTTTTAAATATGTTAGGTAAAAGGACACAACTGGTCTCAGACCGGACCGCGGGGGCGTTGACCCCTGAAACCAGGTAAACTCTACAGGTAAGTACAACTAATGTGACATTTTAACGTGACTCACGAAATCGTAATGACACGAATGCAAACAAACCATACCACGGGCGGGGATAGAATCCGCGATCAGAGTCTCAAAACTCCAGACCGTCGCGTTAGCCACTGGACCAGCTAGCCACATCTTATTAATGTGTCTAGCTGGTCCAGTGGCTAACGCGACGGTCTGCAGTTTTGAGACTCTCTGATCGCGGGTTCTATCTCCGCCCGTGGTATGGTTTGTGACATTTTACCGTGGCAACGTTTAGCTCTCCAGGAGCTGTATCAAGTCGTTACAAACAATGAAGGGACACAGGGAGTACATAGAGGTATAGAGTGAGGTGCAAAGCATAACGTAATCGTGGAAGGTTCTAATATTAAGTGAAGCCCAGAATATTAAGTACACTAGATGTTTGGCTATGAGGGTTAAAATATCGTCCACGTACAGCAACCATCTGATGATAGTTAAGATGCGACTGACCTGGGATGATAGTTAAGATGCGACTGACCTGGGATGATAGTTAAGATGCGACTGACCTGGGATGATAGTTCAAATGATGCAGACTTTTAAGATATCTCGAAGCAATTTGGTCAGGATCGCGGAAGAGATGTGAGCCTATGGTTAACTAGACCAGTTGTTGTATTCGTTACCCATGGTTAACTAGTGCAATTGTTGTATTCGTTACCCATGGTTAACTAGACCAATTGTATTCGTTACCCACGGTTAACTAGACCAATTGTTGTATTCTTTACCCATGGTTAACTAGACCAATTGTATTCGTTACCCATGGTTAACTAGACCAATTGTTGTATTCATTACCCATGGTTAAATTGACCAGTTATTGTATTCGTTACTTTCAAGGATGACGTATTTATAAGAACATCATAAGATGAACATAAGAGGAACACTGCAGTAGGCCTACTGGCCTATACTCAAATCCTCAAATTCGATCCTTCTCGTCTACACAATTATCCAAACTATTCTCAAGCTACTCAAGAAAACTGCTTCAATAATCCTGACAATCCATGCTAGTCGTAGATACAGATTACTCTGTGCTAGACACAACAGTCTATATCCACAGTAACTGCTCAGCAGGAGATATTAAGAACTTTTTTAATTTCATTTTAGTAGGAAATTGAAAGGCAACTGGATGCGGGTGAACTGGAGAGAACCAATATACACAGCTTTAAGACTAGGTATTATAAGTATCAAGAGGCCAGATACCAGTAATACTGGAGGACCAAGCTTAAGAGGCTGAGCCAGGAGCCAGGACTCGACCCCCACAAACACAACTCGGGGAGTATACACACAGCCGTTTGACCTCCCATGTCCTTCTGTGGAGGAAGGATCTGGCTGCTTCACCACATCTGGTATTTCCTCTCATCTCTCTCTCTTTCTCTCTCCTAGCATTTATCTCTACCACTCTCATTCTTATTCTCCCTCTTCTCACTATCTGTCTTCCTCTCCCTGATGATAGATAAGACACCTGTGCAACACTTGGGTATCTTTATTCCGGAAACGTTTCTCTAGTCAGTGGCTTCTTCAGTCCAATGCACAGAACAGTGGAAGAGGAGGAGGAGTTTGAGGTAATCAGTCCCTCAATTTGGAGTCGATGTGTTCACTCCATTAGTCATGATTAATGGAGTGATACCATTAACTGCACTGGACTGAAGTAGCCACTGGCTTGTACAACTGTCTTATTTATCAACTTGTCGTTTTTCTAAACCATTTATTCTGCCTCTTCCTCTCATTTTTATTCTCCCTCTCCCTCCTACCCATCTCTCTCTCCTTCTTTCGTTATCACTCTCCCTCATTTCCCTACATATCTCCCTCTCCCTGTTTTCCCCTGACTACTACCATCTTTCTCTCTCCCTCTACCCACTCACTTTCTCTCCTGTTTGCATGTCTTTATACTCTCTCTAGTTCTCTCTCTCTCTCTCTCTCCCCCGCTAGTGACCTGCTGGAAGGTCAGACTGGAGCCTCAGGCCAACCACTTAAGTGCATATGTGAGGTGCATGCTTCAGCAGCCCTTTACCCTTAGTGGTAGCTAGTCTCCCTTTACCCTTAGTGGTAGCTAGTTTCCCTGTACCCTTAGTGGTAGCTAGTCTCCCTGTACCCTTAGTGGCAGCTAGTCACCCTTTACCCTTAGTGATAGCTAGTCTCCTTTTAACGTTGGTAGCTAGTCTCCCTTTACTCTTAGTGGTAACTAGTCTCCTTGTACCCTTAGTGGTAGCTAGCCTCCCTGCACCCTTAGTGGTAGCTAGCCTCCCTGCACCCTTAGTAGTAGCTAGTCTCCCTTTAACGTTGGTAGCTAGTCTCCTTTTACTCTTAGTGGTAACTAGTCTCCCTTTACTCTTAGTGGTAGCTAGTCTCCCTTTACTCTTAGTGGTAGCTAGTCTCCCTTTACCCTTAGTGGTAGCTAGTCTCCCTTTACCCTTTGTGGTAGCTAATCTCCCTTTACCCTAAGTGGTAGCTAGTCTCCCTTTAACCTCAGTGGTAGTCTCCTTTCACCCTTAATGGTAGCTAGTCTCCCTTTACTCTTAGTGGTAGCTAGTCTCCCTTTAACCTCAGTGGTAGCTAGTCTCCCTTTACCCTTAATGGTACCTAGTCTCCCTTTACCCTTAGTGGTAGCTAGTCTCCCTTTACCTTTAATGGTAGCTAGTCTCCCTTTACCCTTAGTGGTAGCTAGTCTCCCTTCACCCTTAGTAGTAGGGGTGAGGACAACACCCTTCCATAACGGGATATACAACCAGTTTAAAACGCTTGCTGACAGTACCATAACAACATTCACTGAGTAACAACCATCACTTCATCCCACAACACTAAGCCAGGGCCTGTAGCAGCTCTACGCCAGCAGCTGTAGGGGTTTACAACAACAGCAGCAGTAAGGGATTATACCAGCAACTGTAGGAGGACAACACCACCAGAAACAGCAGGGGGCTAGAACAGCAACAGCAGGGGACTACACCATCAGCTGAGATATTTCTTTACATATACTTCCGTGTGTTACACTGAGGATCGCTGAGTATAGTACCGCTGCTGAGGTCACAACAGACAAAGAGGATGAAATGTCTGAGAACAATGACTCACGAAATCGTAATGACAAGATTGCAAACAAACCATACCACGGGCGGGGATAGAACCCGCGATCATAGTTTTTTTTTTCTGAGAACAATGCTTGAGACCCACTGTTGTGTCCAGCGCTGGGAAGAAACACGATTTACAGTCCAACAATCTTCCTAATGTTATGAGGCATCTGTAGTTGAATGGTTTAAAGTGTCAGGTTATAAGCTAGCTTCATTCGCGGAAAACTGCGATCCGGGTTCGAATCCTGCTAGTTGCGATATTTCTTTGTATGTATTTATATAATTTATGTGTGTATGTGTATATCTATGTGTTTGTGTGTGGGGGGGAATCACAACTGAAAGCCTGATTGCAAATATAAAAAAATTCCAGTGAAAAATAACCCGGGAAAACTGAAAGTTTTCTGGAGCTTACACACACATCTTCAGAGGAACAGGAAGAAGAGACAAGAGAAGCACATTTTATGTTACGAAGGAAGATGATCCCTCACTCAGAGAAGGTGTCAACTCTCTCAGTCATGACCAAAAACTCCAACTGCGGGTCGTCATGTGACTAAGACCCGCATCAGGAAACTTGTCCTGTTACCTGACGAACCTTACTTAACCTAAATCAGTGAGGTAACTCCTCACAAAGTAAGGCAACACCTCAAAGTACACTGCAGGAGGCCTACTTGTCCACAGTTTCATCAATAATTAATAGTAAAACTATTCCCAATAAAACAATAAATTCCCAATAAGTTAAACTTCTAAATAAATAATATAACCAGACAATAATGTCAAGCCAGTAAGACGATGTTTAGGTAATTCAAATAAAACATTTCAGGCAGTAGACTGACTCACTCCATGAAGAGCGACTGCAAAATCCACCCTCCCACACACATACAATCATAGAATACACACGACATATATATATATATATATATATATATATATATATATATATATATATATATATATATATATATATATATGTGTGTGTGTGTATGTATATATATATATATATATATATATATATATATATATATATATATATATATATGTGTGTGTGTGTGTGTGTGTGTGCATATATATATATATATATATATATATATATATATATATATATATATATATATATATATATATATATATATATATATATATATATAACACGCTAGATAACAGGGATATCTTGCTACTCCTACTTACACTTTGGTCACACTTCACAGACACGCACATGCATATATATATACATACATCTAGGTTTTTCTCCTTTTTCTAAATAGCTCTTGTTCCTTTTTATTTCTTCTATTGTCCATGGGGAAGTGGAAAAGAATCTTTCCTCCGTAAGCCATGCGTGTCGTATGAGGCGACTAAAATGCCGGGAGCAATGGGCTAGTAACCCCTTCTCCTGTAGACATTTACTAAAAAAGAGAAGAAGAAAAACTTTATAAAACTGGGATGCTTAAATGTGCGTGGATGTAGTGCGGATGACAAGAAACAGACGATTGCTGATGTTATGAATGAAAAGAAGTTGGATGTCCTGGCCCTAAGCGAAACAAAGCTGAAGGGGGTAGGGGAGTTTCGGTGGGGGGAAATAAATGGGATTAAATCTGGAGTATCTGAGAGAGAGCAAACGAAGGGGTAGCAGTAATGTTGAATGATCAGTTATGGAAGGAGAAAAGAGAATATGAATGTGTAAATTCAAGAATTATGTGGATTAAAGTAAAGGTTGGATGCGAGAAGTGGGTCATAATAAGCGTGTATGCACCTGGAGAAGAGAGGAATGCAGAGGAGAGAGAGAGATTTTGGGAGATGTTAAGTGAATGTATAGGAGCCTTTGAACCAGGTGAGAGAGTAATTGTGGTAGGGGACCTGAATGCTAAAGTAGGAGAAACTTTTAGAGAGGATGTGGTAGGTAAGTTTGAGGTACCAGGTGTAAATGATAATGGGAGCCCTTTGATTGAACTTTGTATAGAAAGGGGTTTAGTTACAGGTAATACATATTTTAAGAAAAAGAGGATAAATAAGTATACAAGATATGATGTAGGGCGAAATGACAGTAGTTTGTTGGATTATGTATTGGTAGATAAAAGACTGTTGAGTAGACTTCAGGATGTACATGTTTATAGAGGGGCCACAGATATATCAGATCACTTTCTAGTTGTAGCTACACTGAGAGTAAAAGGTAGATGGGATACAAGGAGAATAGAAGCATCAGGGAAGAGAGAGGTGAAGGTTTATAAACTAAAAGAGGAGGCAGTTAGGGTAAGATATAAACAGCTATTGGAGGATAGATGGGCTAATGAGAGCATAGGCAATGGGGTCGAAGAGGTATGGGGTAGGTTTAAAAATGTCGTGTTAGAGTGTTCAGCAGAAGTTTGTGGTTACAGGAAAGTGGGTGCGGGAGGGAAGAGGAGCGATTGGTGGAATGATGATGTAAAGAGAGTAGTAAGGGAGAAAAAGTTAGCATATGAGAAGTTTTTACAAAGTAGAAGTGATGCAAGGTGGGAAGAGTATATGGAGAAAAAGAGAGAGGTTAAGAGAGTGGTGAAGCAATGTAAAAAGAGAGCAAATGAGAGAGTGGGTGAGATGTTATCAACAAATTTTGTTGAA
>NC_091369.1:10591604-10616604 GCF_038502225.1 Cherax quadricarinatus
ATTTATTATAATAAAAAAGAAGCGCTAAGCCACAAGGGCTATACAGCACTGACCTGACCAAACTTGCAGTTTCTTTAGATTCCTTTGGAGCCTTTCTTTCCCTTCACCAGTTTTTATTCTCATTAACTTTATATCAGCAAAGAGGTATATATCCGACTCATTCCCATTTGCAGTGTCATTTACTTATACCAGAAACAGCACTGGTCCTAATGCTGATCCCTGCAGAACACTGCTTGTTATTCTTCCTTAGTCTGGCATGTCTTCTGGGACCATCACTCTCCATTTTCTTTCTCTAAGGTACTCTTTCATCCATCAGAGTACGCTCATTATTCCTGCTTGTATCACAAGTTTTTGCCCCGTCTCGTGTGGGGTATAGTATTAAATGCATTCTTGAATTCCAGAGAAATGTGGTCCATCCAGCCCTTTCCCTCCTCTCTCACTTCTGTCACTTTGACGGTAGCCCGTGGCCTGGTATGCAACGCTCTTGCTTCACACGCTGTGTGTCCGTGGTTTCATCCCTGGAAAGTGGATCGAACACACCTGTTGTCCGTTTCACTTAGTAAGCAAGTAGGTACCTGGATGTTAGTCGACTGGTATAGGTCGCATCCTGGGGGACTAGATTGAGGACCCCAATGGAAATAAGAAAAACAGTCCTCAATGACGCACTGCCTTTCTTGGGTTATCCTGGGTGACTAACCCTCCAGGGTTAAAAATCCAAACAAAATCTTATCTTCAATCAGGAGTGTAGGATAAGATTTACCATCTCTGCACCCGTGCTGGTTACTTTTTATGAAAGCAGTTCTCTCAAACTGCTCTAGCACTCTAGTTCCGATTATCTTCTCCATTGCCTGACGTGGTATGAATGTCAACGTTACTGGTCTGTAGACGAACGCTTCTTGTCTGTCTCCTTTCTCAAATATGAGGACTGCATTCCTTGACTTCCAGATGTTTGGCAGCTGTCCCGTGTCCACTGACTTGTAGATCTTAGCAATGATTCAGACAGTGCTTCTGCCGCCTCCCACAGAATCCATGGTAACACCTCACATCCCATTGCAAATGATGCATCCAGTTAACTCAAAAGATCTTTTTCCATTTTTCCCTCTTATGTATGGTATCTGGTACCCGTCAGTGAACCCTCTAGTGTATGGTGTCTGGTACCTGTCAGTGAACCCTCTAGTGTATGGTGTCTGGTACCTGTCAGTGAACCCTCTAGTGTATGGTGTCTGGTACCTGTCAGTGAACCCTCTAGTGTATGGTGTCTGGTACCTGTCAGTGAACCCTCTAGTGTATGGTGTCTGGTACCTGTCAGTGAACCCTCTAGTGTATGGTGTCTGGTACCTGTCAGTGAACCCTCTAGTGTATGGTGTCTGGTACCTGTCAGTGAACCCTCTTGTGTATGGTGTCTGGTACCTGTCAGTGAACCCTCTTGTGTATGGTGTCTGGTACCTGTCAGTGAACCCTCTTGTGTATGGTGTCTGGTACCTGTCAGTGAACCCTATTGTGTATGTTGTCTGGTACCTGTCAGTGAACCCTCTTGTGTATGGTGTCTGGTACTTATCAGTGAACCCTCTTGTGTATGGTGTCTGGTATCTGTCAGTGAACCCTATTGTGTATGGTGTCTGGTACTTATCAGTGAACCCTATTGTGTATGTTGTCTGGTACCTGTCAGTGAACCCTCTTGTGTATGGTGTCTGGTATCTGTCAGTGAACCCTCTTGTGTATGGTGTCTGGTACCTGTCAGTGAACCCTCTTGTGTATGGTGTCTGGTACTTATCAGTGAACCCTCTTGTGTATGGTGTCTGGTATCTGTCAGTGAACCCTCTTGTGTATGGTGTCTGGTACCTGTCAGTGAACCCTCTTGTGTATGGTGTCTGGTACTTATCAGTGAACCCTCTTGTGTATGGTGTCTGGTACCTGTCAGTGAACCCTCTTGTGTATGGTGTCTGGTACTTATCAGTGAACCCTCTTGTGTATGGTGTCTGGTACCTGTCAGTGAACCCTCTTGTGTATGGTGTCTGGTACTTATCAGTGAACCCTCTTGTGTATGGTGTCTGGTACCTGTCAGTGAACCCTCTTGTGTATGGTGTCTGGTACCTGTCAGTGAACCCTACTGTGTATGTTGTCTGGTACCTGTCAGTGAACCCTCTTGTGTATGGTGTCTGGTACCTGTCAGTGAACCCTCTTGTGTATGGTACTTATCAGTGAACCCTCTTGTGTATGGTGTCTGGTACCTGTCAGTGAACCCTCTTGTGTATGGTGTCTGGTACCTGTCAGTGAACCCTCTTGTGTATGGTGTCTGGTACTTATCAGTGAACCCTCTTGTGTATGGTGTCTGGTATCTGTCAGTGAACCCTCTTGTGTATGGTGTCTGGTACCTGTCAGTGAAACCTCTTGTGTATGGTGTCTGGTACCTGTCAGTGAACCCTCTTGTGTATGGTGTCTGGTACTTATCAGTGAACCCTCTTGTGTATGGTACCTGTCAGTGAACCCTATTGTGTATGGTGTCTGGTACCTGTCAGTGAACCCTATTGTGTATGGTGTCTGGTACTTATCAGTGAACCCTCTTGTGTATGGTGTCTGGTATCTGTCAGTGAACCCTATTGTGTATGGTGTCTGGTACTTGTCAGTGAACCCTCTTGTGTATGGTGTCTGGTACCTGTCAGTGAACCCTCTTGTGTATGCTGTCTTGTACCTGTCAGTGAACCCTATTGTGTATGTTGTCTGGTACCTGTCAGTGAACCCTCTTGTGTATGGTACTTATCAGTGAACCCTCTTGTGTATGGTGTCTGGTACCTGTCAGTGAACCCTCTTGTGTATGGTGTCTGGTACCTGTCAGTGAACCCTCTTCTGTATGGTGTCTGGTACTTATCAGTGAACCCTCTTGTGTATGGTGTCTGGTACTTATCAGTGAACCCTCTTGTGTATGGTGTTTGGTACCTGTCAGTGAACCCTCTTGTGTATGGTGTCTGGTACTTATCAGTGAACCCTCTTGTGTATGGTGTCTGGTACTTATCAGTGAACCCTCTTGTGTATGGTGTCTGGTACTTATCAGTGAACCCTCTTGTGTATGGTACCTGTCAGTGAACCCTATTGTGTATGGTGTCTGGTACCTGTCAGTGAGCCCTCTTGTGTATAGTGTCTGGTATCTGTCAGTGAACCCTCTTGTGTATGGTGTCTGGTACCTGTCAGTGAACCCTGTGTATGGTGTCTGGTACTTATCAGTGAACCCTCTTGTGTATGGTGTTTGGTACCTGTCAGTGAACCCTCTTGTGTATGGTGTCTGGTACTTATCAGTGAACCCTCTTGTGTATGGTGTCTGGTACTTATCAGTGAACCCTCTTGTGTATGGTACCCGTCAGTGAACCCTATTGTGTATGGTGTCTGGTACCTGTCAGTGAGCCCTCTTGTGTATAGTGTCTGGTATCTGTCAGTGAACCCTCTTGTGTATGGTGTCTGGTACCTGTCAGTGAACCCTCTTGTGTATGGTGTCTGGTATCTGTCAGTGAACCCTGTGTATGGTGTCTGGTACCTGTCAGTGAACCCTCTTGTGTATGGTGTCTGGTACTTATCAGTGAACCCACTTGTGTATGGTGTCTGGTACCTGTCAGTGAACCCTATTGTGTATGGTGTCTGGTACCTGTCAGTGAACCCTATTGTGTATGGTGTCTGGTACTTATCAGTGAACCCTCTTGTGTATGGTGTCTAGTACCTGTCAGTGAACCCTCTTGTGTATGGTGTCTGGTACTTATCAGTGAACCCTCTTGTGTATGGTGTCAGGTACCTGTCAGTGAACCCTCTTGTGTATGGTGTCTGGTACTTGTCAGTGAACCCTCTTGTGTATGGTGTCTGGTACCTGTCATTGAACCCTCTTGTGTATGGTGTCTGGTACCTGTCAGTGAACCCTCTTGTGTATGGTGTCTGATACTTGTCAGTGAACCCTCTTGTGTATGGTGTCTGGTACCTGTCAGTGAACCCTCTTGTGTATGGTGTCTGGTACTTGTCAGTGAACCCTCTTGTGTATGGCGTCTGGTATCTGTCAGTGAACCCTATTGTGTATGGTGTCAGGTACCTGTCAGTGAACCCTATTGTGTATGGTGTCTGGTACGTGTCAGTGAACCCTCTTGTGTATGGTGTCTGGTACCTCTCAGTGAACCCTCTTGTGTATGGTGTCTGGTACCTGTCAGTGAACCCTATTGTGTATGGTGTCTGGTACCTGTCAGTGAACCCTCTTGTGTATGGTGTCTGGTACCTGTCAGTGAACCCTCTTGTGTATGGTGTCTGGTACCTGTCAGTGAACTCTCTTGTGTATGGTGTCTGGTACCTGTCAGTGAACCCTCTTGTGTATGGTGTCTGGTACTTATCAGTGAACCCTCTTGTGTATGGTGTCTGGTACTTATCAGTGAACCCTCTTGTGTATGGTGTCTGGTACCTGTCAGTGAACCCTCTTGTGTATGGTGTCTGGTACCTGTCAGTGAACCCTCTTGTGTATGGTGTCTGGTACCTGTCAGTGAACCCTCTTGTGTATGGTGTCTGGTACCTGTCAGTGAACCCTCTTGTGTATGGTGTCTGGTACCTGTCAGTGAACCCTCTTGTGTATGGTGTCTGGTACTTATCAGTGAACCCTCTTGTGTATGGTGTCTGGTACTTATCAGTGAACCCTCTTGTGTATGGTGTCTGGTACTTATCAGTGAACCCTCTTGTGTATGGTGTCTGGTACTTATCAGTGAACCCTCTTGTGTATGGTGTCTGGTACTTATCAGTGAACCCTCTTGTGTATGGTGTCTGTTACTTATCAGTGAACCCTCTTGTGTATGGTGTCAGGTACCTGTCAGTGAACCCTCTTGTGTATGGTGTCTGGTACTTATCAGTGAACCCTCTTGTGTATGGTGTCTGGTACTTATCAGTGAACCCTCTTGTGTATGGTGTCTGTTACTTATCAGTGAACCCTCTTGTGTATGGTGTCAGGTACCTGTCAGTGAACCCTCTTGTATGGTGTCTGGTACTTATCAGTGAACCCTCTTGTGTATGGTGTCTGGTACCTGTCAGTGAACCCTCTTGTGTATGGTGTCTGGTACTTATCAGTGAACCCTCTTGTGTATGGTGTCTGGTACCTGTCAGTGAACCCTCTTGTGTATGGTGTCTGGTACCTGTCAGTGAACCCTCTTGTGTATGGTGTCTGGTACTTATCAGTGAACCCTCTTGTGTATGGTGTCTGGTACTTATCAGTGCTGCTGTCACTCCCAGACTGTCGCTTAACCTCTCTCTTCATTCTTGGATTTCTGTCTCTTCTGTTTACTTCTCTGTTCTCATCCATCTATATCTGTCCATTCTCTCGTTTCGTTTTCTTCACTGCATCTCGTGAATCAAGTGTTCTCTTGGTTTCCGCTCTTTCATCTTTCCCTTCTCTGCCTCCTGACACCAGTTAGTTCAGTATCTCATTCATACACTCTTCTTCCACTTCATTCTCCCACTGCACTGCTTTAAAGAAATCTCTCATCTCTGAAGTTTCTTCTCCTGAAGTCTAGTTCCTCGGTCTCCCCTTCCTCCACCTGCTGTTCCTCCTTCAATGTTTAGGTCCACAAGGTTCACAACGTTCACATGGTCCACAAGGTCCACAATGTTCACAAGGTCCACAAAGGTTCATAAGGTTTAGCACCGTATGGTTGCCAGAACCCAGTGACTTTTCATATTCTCTCTCCTGTATGAGACGTACATATTATAATCACAACAAAGTACTAAACCTACTAGGGTCATAGAGTGGTGCGGACGTACATGTAGTAAACACTAGAACTAGTCATGCTAGCACACCTTTCATTCTCTCCCTTGTTGTGACCTTAACAATCTGGCACAAAACAATTGTCCTGACCATCACCACTGTCTCAGTCCTCCAGGTTTTCGGTACCAAATGTGGATCCCATTTCTCAATTTGTAGCTGAAATCGCCCATGATTAATAGCTTTTGATTTAGCTCTATTAAGCTCTCCTTGCTACTTCCACTATGGTGCTGTTACTTTGTTGTAGCGGCCTCCTGCTGTTTGGTGGCGGGTTGTAGATCACAACTGCTACTTCCGTGCTCAATGATTTGTATTTGTAAGGGGTCAAAACTTAGCTCGTGTGTGTGTGTGTTTGTGACCAGAGGTGGCCAGGGGGTTACCATGGATGGCCAGGGGTCGCCGCCCCCACAACAAAGCAACACTCAAGGTCTGGTAATAATAACATCACTAAATTAGACACCCAGGGTAAATTAGGTGCCTATGTCTCGTTATCACTTAATTACGACTTAATTAGCGACGCCATCACTTCCCCCTCCTCCCCTCTCCTTTCCCCTTCCTCCTCTCTACATCCTCCCATCCTTCCCCCACCACCTTCCTCCCCCTCCCCCGACCCCCCCCTCCTTCCTCCCCCTCACTGTCTCCTTCCTTCCCCTCCCTTCTTTCATCCTCTCTCACTCTCTCCCTTTTCCATCCTCCTCCTCTCTCCCTTTTCCATCCTCCTCCCATCCCTCCTTCCACCACCTCCTCCCTCATCTCTCCCATCCACCCACTCTCTTTATCCATGTCCCATCAACTCGCACATATACACTTTCCTCCAATACCACACTCACCCCTTCAACCTGTACACACATACGCGGGGCCAAGAGCTGAATCTCGACCCCTTCAACCACAATCAGGTGAGTACACACACAAAACAGGTCAAGTGTCTACTGACAAGTGCCCTTGGCAACTGGTAACTAAGACACTTTGACGCATATAGTATGATGTTATGTGGTACTGACGCTGACGACACCTGTGTGGCAGTGTTGAGTGAGGGTAAATGTGGGTACACACTTGTAGTGTGGCAGTGTTGAGGGTAAGTGTAGGTACACACTTGTAGTGTAGCAGTGTTGAGTGAGGGTAAGTGTCGGTACACACTTGTAGTGTGGCAATGTTGAGGGTAAATGTGGGTACACACTTGTAGTGTGGCAGTGTTGAGTGAGGGTAAATGTGGGTACACACTTGTAGTGTGGCAGTGCTGAGTGAGGGTAAGTGTCGGTACACACTTGTAGTGTGGCAGTGTTGAGTGAGGGTAAATGTGGGTACACACTTGTAGTTTGGCAGTGTTGAGTGAGGATAAGTGTGGGTACACACTTGTAGTGTGGCAGTGCTGAGTGAGGGTAAGTGTGGTTACACACTTGTAGTTTGGCAGTGTTGAGTGAGGATAAGTGTGGTTACACACTTGTAGTGTGGCAGTGTTGAGTGAGGGTAAGTGTAGGTACACACTTGTAGTGTGGCAGTGTTGAGTGAGGGTAAGTGTGGGTACACACTTGTAGTGTGGCAGTGTTGAGTGAGGGTAAGTGTGGGTACACACTTGTAGTGTGGCAGTGTTGAGTGAGGGTAAGTGTGGGTACACACTTGTAGTGTGG
Source organism: Cherax quadricarinatus (assembly GCF_038502225.1). Classification (NCBI taxonomy): domain Eukaryota; kingdom Metazoa; phylum Arthropoda; class Malacostraca; order Decapoda; family Parastacidae; genus Cherax; species Cherax quadricarinatus. The sequence continues at coordinate 10,599,006 of NC_091369.1, forward strand.
TTACCCTGTGGCTGATATATGATAATTTCAAACTACCATAGTTTTGCAATATTCGTGACGACCTTCCCTGGGACCATCACTTATCTTCACAACTCCAGGTTGGCAACCCAAGAAGTCTGTCCTTCGTTTAATTTCCACTAAACTTAAAATAAGTTTGGTTAAAATGTAGCTCAGAGTAAAAAAAAAATTAGCAATCTTAGATATTATAAGCATTTCGTTTCTCATTTAAAAAAAATAGTGAAATAACATCATATATAAAACAGCAAGGACAACTGTTTTTATTGGACAGAGATTGTAGTCTGACAATCAGAATTGGTAATCAGGTGCAACGACAATAATGAACTGATTTTAGCATCTGACTGCATCATCGGAAATCAGAACAACAGAGACGTATTACAAGGATAACTAAAAACAAGTCAAGAGCCTCAACTAATACCACTGAACAATAACAAGTTTCATGAGAGGTTAATAAAATCCACCAGCTGAGGAAATGATAGTGGACGACTTTCAGGATTTTTTCCGCTTTTTTACAGCCGTAAATGCAGTTACTGCAGTAGACTGGTACCTGTGATCTCCAACAAAGGTGCAGAGAGTGTCTCAACCCAGCTACAACTCCAGGTTTACAGTTGTTGTGGAGAAAGGGACAAAACAATGGCACCCAACTACTATTTGTATTCCCTGGGGCATCTTACCATCATGAACTGCCATGGCACTCTACCATGGCAGGTAAGAAGTCCACCAGAGGTGCTCGCTAGAGTGCGTTATGATAAACTTTTGTCACACACGAAGGTGTGTCAAAGGTGTACAGGAAAGACAACTTTCTCCTGCACCAAGTGTCGTGTTGATTTGCATCGCAAATATCTTAAACTGTATCATGCACAGAAGTTCGTCTTATTTTGGTAAAAAGACACATACAGCAAAAAGACCTTTATTACAGACTCAGCAAATTCTGCTAATCTACTACAATATTGCAAAGAAAATTCTAGTAACATGATTAAGATGAGCCACATTTCACTTTTTAGTATTTAGTCATCTTTTCATGCTATTTGTTTACCAATTTCAGGCGGTTAGACATAGAATCAGAAAATTATTTTACAGTAAATCAAGTTCTTTTCTTAAATCCAGAGTTTTTATCTTTTATTATTTTTTATCTTGTGGGTCAAGTGACACTGATGATATAGAGACAGTATAATAACCTATGTGATATGTCAAGATAGCCTATTAATGAAAATAAGAAACCAGATATATTAAGCAAATTTCCTAAATTTGCTTATAACAGATAAGTGAATTGTAGATATAAATCCAAATGTACACCTGTTAACCCTTTTGGGACCTAGTTCCTAGGTCTTTTGTGTATCCATATGTTCTTGCACTACCGTCCACAGGATGGACATGAGGTGCACAATAAACTAGCCACTTCGGTGACAAAATCTAAAAAATAGCAATGGTGATATGTTTTTGAAATATAATTTTTTTTTTCATGTGTTCCCAACAATTCTCGATGGGATTCAGATGATGGTTGTTCACTGGATAACAATGATGTTACTCTCTCTCAACCAGTTCGTCAGAGAACAAGATCAGTGTTACCCAGTGGTCAGTGAACAAGATCAGTGTTATCCAGTGGTCAGTGAACAAGATCAGTGTTATCCAGTGGTCAGAGAACAAGATCAGTGTTATCCAGTGGTCAGTGAACAAGATCAGTGTTATCCAGTGGTCAGTGAACAAGATCAGTGTTATCCAGTGGTCAGTGAACAAGATCAGTGTTATCCAGTGGTCAGTGAACAAGATCAGTGTTATCCAGTGGTCAGTGAACAAGATCAGTGTTCTCCAGTGGTCAGAGAACAAGATCAGTGTTCTCCAGTGGTCAGTGAACAAGATCAGTGTTCTCCAGTGGTCAGTGAACAAGATCAGTGTTCTCCAGTGGTCAGTGAACAAGATCAGTGTTCTCCAGTGGTCAGTGAACAAGATCAGTGTTAAGATCAGTGTTATCCAGTGGTCAGAGAACAGATCAGTGTTATCCAGTGGTCAGTGAACAAGATCAGTGTTATCCAGTGGTCAGAGAACAAGATCAGTGTTATCCAGTGGTCAGTGAACAAGATCAGTGTTATCCAGTGGTCAGAGAACAAGATCAGTGTTATCCAGTGGTCAGTGAACAAGATCAGTGTTATCCAGTGGTCAGTGAACAAGATCAGTGTTATCCAGTGGTCAGTGAACAAGATCAGTGTTATCCAGTGGTCAGTGAACAAGATCAGTGTTATCCAGTGGTCAGTGAACAAGATCAGTGTTATCCAGTGGTCAGTGAACAAGATCAGTGTTATCCAGTGGTCAGTAAACAAGATCAGTGTTATCCAGTGGTCAGAGAACAAGATCAGTGTTATCCAGTGGTCAGTGAACAAGATCAGTGTTCTCCAGTGGTCAGTGAACAAGATCAGTGTTCTCCAGTGGTCAGTGAACAAGATCAGTGTTATCCAGTGGTCAGTGAACAAGATCAGTGTTCTCCAGTGGTCAGTGAACAAGATCAGTGTTCTCCAGTGGTCAGTGAACAAGATCAGTGTTATCCAGTGGTCAGTGAACAAGATCAGTGTTATCCAGTGGTCAGTGAACAAGATCAGTGTTATCCAGTGGTCAGTGAACAAGATCAGTGTTATCCAGTGGTCAGTGAACAAGATCAGTGTTATCCAGTGGTCAGTGAACAAGATCAGTGTTATCCAGTGGTCAGTGAACAAGATCAGTGTTATCCAGTGGTCAGTGAACAAGATCAGTGTTATCCAGTGGTCAGTGAACAAGATCAGTGTTCTCCAGTGGTCAGTGAACAAGATCAGTGTTATCCAGTGGTCAGTGAACAAGATCAGTGTTATCCAGTGGTCAGTGAACAAGATCAGTGTTATCCAGTGGTCAGTGAACAAGATCAGGTCAGTGAACAAGATCAGTGTTATCCAGTGGTCAGTGAACAAGATCAGTGTTCTCCAGTGGTCAGTGAACAAGATCAGTGTTATCCAGTGGTCAGTGAACAAGATCAGTGTTATCCAGTGGTCAGTGAACAAGATCAGTGTTATCCAGTGGTCAGTGAACAAGATCAGTGTTATCCAGTGGTCAGTGAACAAGATCAGTGTTATCCAGTGGTCAGTGAACAAGATCAGTGTTATCCAGTGGTCAGTGAACAAGATCAGTGTTATCCAGTGGTCAGTGAACAAGATCAGTGTTATCCAGTGGTCAGTGAACAAGATCAGTGTTCTCCAGTGGTCAGTGAACAAGATCAGTGTTCTCCAGTGGTCAGTGAACAAGATCAGTGTTCTCCAGTGGTCAGAGAACAAGATCAGTGTTCTCCAGTGGTCAGTGAACAAGATCAGTGTTCTCCAGTGGTCAGTGAACAAGATCAGTGTTATCCAGTGGTCAGTGAACAAGATCAGTGTTATCCAGTGGTCAGTGAACAAGATCAGTGTTCTCCAGTGGTCAGTGAACAAGATCAGTGTTCTCCAGTGGTCAGTGAACAAGATCAGTGTTATCCAGTGGTCAGTGAACAAGATCAGTGTTATCCAGTGGTCAGTGAACAAGATCAGTGTTATCCAGTGGTCAGTGAACAAGATCAGTGTTCTCCAGTGGTCAGTGAACAAGATCAGTGTTCTCCAGTGGTCAGTGAACAAGATCAGTGTTCTCCAGTGGTCAGTGAACAAGATCAGTGTTCTCCAGTGGTCAGTGAACAAGATCAGTGTTCTCCAGTGGTCAGTGAACAAGATCAGTGTTCTCCAGTGGTCAGTGAACAAGATCAGTGTTATCCAGTGGTCAGTGAACAAGATCAGTGTTCTCCAGTGGTCAGTGAACAAGATCAGTGTTATCCAGTGGTCAGTGAACAAGATCAGTGTTCTCCAGTGGTCAGTGAACAAGATCAGTGTTCTCCAGTGGTCAGTAAACAAGATCAGTGTTCTCCAGTGGTCAGTGAACAAGATCAGTGTTCTCCAGTGGTCAGTAAACAAGATCAGTGTTCTCCAGTGGTCAGTGAACAAGATCAGTGTTCTCCAGTGGTCAGTGAACAAGATCAGTGTTCTCCAGTGGTCAGTGAACAAGATCAGTGTTCTCCAGTGGTCAGTGAACAAGATCAGTGTTATCCAGTGGTCAGTGAACAAGATCAGTGTTCTCCAGTGGTCAGTGAACAAGATCAGTGTTCTCCAGTGGTCAGTGAACAAGATCAGTGTTCTCCAGTGGTCAGTGAACAAGATCAGTGTTCTCCAGTGGTCAGTGAACAAGATCAGTGTTCTCCAGTGGTCAGTGAACAAGATCAGTGTTCTCCAGTGGTCAGTGAACAAGATCAGTGTTCTCCAGTGGTCAGTGAACAAGATCAGTGTTATCCAGTGGTCAGTGAACAAGATCAGTGTTATCCAGTGGTCAGTGAACAACCATCATCTGAATCACATCAAAAATTGACGGTATCAAATGAAAAACAAAACTCCATGAACATCAATATTATCAGGAAATGTTCCTTATGCACATCCACTGTAACACAACATTTGCGACGTTTCACCCTCAAGAGGCTTTATAAAGGGCTTGATAAAGCCTCATTTAGGTGAAATGTCGCACCAATAAAGATCATCTTTTACCCTGTCCTCTTTACTACTTGTCAGTTACGTCATATTTCAACTTCTATGTATTTCTGAACTGCCTCACAAAATATAATGCTCATTTAAATTCATCAACAATTTGCAATTGCCAAAAAAGTGATGAAAAATAAGACACATGTGCAGCACTTGGGGATTTTTACTGCCAAAACGTTTCGCCTGCACAACAAGCTTCCTCAGTCGAATACAACACTGGAGACCGAAGCATTACAGACGTCATCAGTCTCTCGGGTAGTCAGTCCCTCAATTTTTGTCGGGATTATACACAGCCAATAATAATAAAAAGTTTATATCTTCAGTAAAATTTGCAAAATATAAAATTTGCACATTTTCTTGGCCCAGGTAAACAGTTTTTTGAACACTTCTTGTTTGCAGTTTTTTTTTAAGATCCTTTATTGATACTTATTATTTATCATTCTCACACTTACATTATGCAACTTTTTTGTCCAGAAATAAACTGTCCATTAATAGGTTAATGTTATAATGATAATTATGTCCCTTTCTGTCCATATCCGTTAAGTTATACTTGCTTATACTACATTCCTTCATCCTTATGTCATTTAAACTCTCTCATTCCCTCCACACGACCCTCTTTTATTTTTCTTTCCCTTCCCACTTCTCTCCTCTCCTCCCCTCTTCTCTTCTCTTCTTCCCTCTTCAACTCTTCTTCTCTCCACATTTCCCTCTTCCTGGCCCCAGTAATGGTAGTGGGGAGGGAGGTGTGAGGGACCAAGGTCGCTCCCACGATGGCTCATCTCCACCCTCGTGTTTATCTTGTGTGTACCTCACATGATGTATTGTAGCGTGATGCTGCTGCTCCTCTCTCTCTCTCTCTCTCTCTCTCTCTCTCTCTCTCTCTCTCTCTCTCTCTCTCTCTCTCTCTCTCTCTCTCGCTCTCTCTCTCTCTCTCTCGCTCGCTCGCTCGCTCTCTCTCTCGCTCTCTCTCTCTCTCTCTCTCTCTCTCTCTCTCTCGCTCGCTCTCCAAATTACATAAAAGTCACACTTAAACAGAAGGGAATACAGAAGACGTGACAAAGTCTATCTTGCCTTAGCACACAAACTTTATCCTGCCTTAGAAGGATAAAGAACGTCTATCCTTTCTTAGAGGGATACAGAAAGTCTATCCTTTCTTAACAATCACTCCAAGAAACCACCAAATCTTACAAGATACTAAGATTGTATACACCCAAATACTAAGAACTATCTGAAGTACAAAATAATCTATTAATAGCAAACAACTCCGAGGCAAGAGATGCAACACAAATGTATGTTAAGTTTTTTTTGTAGAGTTACAGATCACTGGAACACGCTGCCTTCTTATGTTGTAAATACATGGACATTTGAGACCTTGAAGAGCTGGTTGGAAAAACATTTTGTAAACATATGGGATTCAACCATATGTTTACTAGATGCTATGCAGTACCTAGCTGTAGCAACTGCAGCTAGGTATCTACACATATGGTGCTACGTATGATAATTTATGTAAGTATATTCATGTGTACCTGTACCTGAATAAACTTACATATTAGGTTTATAAACCTCAAAAGGAATTGTTGACCATAGCTCACCCAGGGCAGAGCAGCATTAGTAGTAATAATCGTGGTGGTGGTAGTAGTAGTAGTAATAGCAATATCTGTAGTAGTCGTGGTGGTAATAGTCGTGGTTGTAGTAGTAAAATCCAAGCTCTTTTTCCACCCAATGTGGCTGCATGTAAGAAAGACATTCATTATGGCTACGTTTCGCCCACGAGGGGATGGGGTAAGAGCTTTATAAATGCAACAGAGAGAACATAACACACAAAGTAGAGTGGGTCAGGTCAGGTGGTGTCTGGTCTACAGCAGTGTACCCTCCCGTCTCCACATAACATTCCTCACCTTGAATTTCTGGGATTCCCGAGAACTGACTGGCTTACTTCCTGTAGGACCCGCAGACTTTATGCTAGGATATTCCACTCCACTATCTTCCTCCCTCTTTAGTATAGCAGACAAACATTAGGCGGGCTCTATCCCCCCCCCCTGTGGTATGGTTCGTTTGCAATCATGCTGTTACGATTTCGTGAATCATTAGTCCAGGATTGGTGGCAAGCTTCAGCGATAGAAAAATGTTTCGAACTCTGACTTTACGTAGCAAGTGGGGGTTCCTCAGGGGTCTCTCTTCTCCCAAGTGGTTTTTCACAATTTATAAAAAATAATCTGGAAGTGGAGCTAACGTCTCATATCGCAAATATCGAGGATGATGCGATGTTAGTGCAACAATTTGTGTCTGTGGACGAGAGTAAAAGTATTCAAAAGATCAGACGTTGTTGGTACAGTGGTAAGGGAGCATTTACAACACACACACACACACACACACTCAGGAAGTGGAATAGTCTGGTAAGTGATGTAGTGGAGGCAGGAACCATACACAGCTTTAAGACGAGGTATGATAAAGTTCATGGAGTAGGAAGAGAGAAGACCTAGTAGCGATCAGTGAAGAGGCGGGGCCAGGAGCCGAGTCTCGACCCCTGCAACCACAATTAGGTGAGTACACACACACACACACACACACACACACACACACACACACACACACGCACACACACACACACACACACACACATATACACACACAGGCAGGGATAACAGGGAAGGCACTGTAATGAATCGGGGAATACCTGCCAGGAAGACAACAGCGAGTCATGGCACGCGAGTGTCAAAGTGGTCGCCTGTGACGAGCGGAGTTCCACAGGGGTCAGTCCTATGACCGGTGCTGTTTCTGGTGCGTAATTGTGAACGATATGACGGAAGGAATGGACTCAGAAGTGTCCCTGTTTACAGATGATGTGAAGTTGATGAGAAGAATTCAGTTGGACGAGGACCAGGCAGAACTACAAAGGGATCTGGACAGGCTGCAGACCTGGTCCAGAAACTGGCTCCTGGAGTTCAACCCCACCAAGATTGGGGAAGGGCAAAGAAGACTGCAGACGGAGTACAGTCTAGGGGGGCCAGAGACTACAAACCTCATTCAAGGAAAAGGATCTTGGGGTGTGTATAATACCGAGCACATCTCCTGGGGCGCACATCAACCAAATAACTGCTGCAGCATACGGGCACCTAACAAACCTAAGAACAGCATACCGACAACTCAATAAGAAATCGTTCAGGACCCTGTACGTTAGGCCTATATTGGAGTATGCAGCACCAGTTTGGAACCCACACCTAGCCAAGCACGTAGGGAAACTAGAGAAAGTACAAAGGTTTGCAACAAGACTAGTCCCGGAGCTAAGAGGCATGCCCTACGAGAGGTTAAGAGAAATCGACCTGACGACACTGGAGGACAGGAGAGAGGGGAGGGGGGAGGTATGATAACGACATATAAAATACTGAGAGGAATCGACAACGTGGACAGAGACAGGATGTTCCAGAGATGGGACACAACAACAAGGGGTCACAGTTGGAAGTTGAAGACTCAGATGAATCACAGGGATGTTAGTAAGTATTTCTTCAGTCACAGAGTTGCAAGGAAGTGGAACAGTCTGGGAAGTGATGTAGTGGAGGCAGGATCCATACACAGCTTTAAGAAGAGGTATGCTAAAGCCCCTGGAGGAGGAAGAGTGACCTTGTAGCGACCAGTGAAGAGGCCGGTCCAGGAGCTATGATTCGACTCCTACAACCACAGCTAGGCGAGTATAACTATGTGAGTACACACACACACTGGGGCAGTCTCCGTGTACCCATCAGCGAGGGAATTCCTGCCCAGAGTTTCAGGTTTCATCGCTAACGGCTCCGAAGGTCACTCCCCTAGTCTTCCTAAGAAGGATCTAACACCAATAACACAGTATCCAACACCAATAACACAGTATCCAACACCAATAACACAGTATCCAACACCAATAACACAGTATCCAACACCAATAACACAGTATCCAACACCAATAACACAGGATCCAACACCATCTCATCACCGAATCTGGTGTTACTGAATTCTCTCTCTCAAGCTGTGTTGAAACTAATACATTATCCTAGCTGAGAGTATTGAACCTGTCTGAGGCAAGAAGAATGAGACGAGGAGGAGGAGGAGGAGGAGGAATAGGAAGAAGTGAAAGAAGAGGAGGAAGAGAGGGATTATTATTATTATAATCAAAAAGAGGAAGAGAGGGAAAAGAGAAAGAATAGCAGGAGGAGGAGGAGGAGGTATGTATAATTCTGGCATGTATAATTCTGGCATGCATAATTCTGGCATGTATAATTATGGTATATATAATTCTGGGTCATATAATTCTGGTTTACATTATTTATATAAAATTCTAGTTGAAATAATTCTGGTTTATAATTTTCAGGTATATATAATTCTGATATATTTAATCCTGAGTTATATATTCTGGTTTATATAACTCGACTTTATTTAAATTTGGCTTATATAATAGTGGTATATATAATTTTAGTGTATATATAATTCAGGTGTTATGTTAGGTCAGTTGGTTAAACCAATGGGAATACAAGGTTTAATTTGGGTTTATTTCACATTATTAATAGCATTTCTGTTTTATCTTGTTTACTGGGTGAGAAGTGTGTGTTTAACATTGTTATACTTGCTCTCTCACTCTCTTTCTCACTTTATCTATTCCTAACTCACTTCTTTTAGTCAGTGATGTTACTTTGCACTTTAGTCCACTAATCTACAACTATTCCCAAATTACCCCAAATACCAAATTTCTGTACACATTACTGACCATCGTAGCTAAGTATCGACAATGGAAGTGAGAAAAAAAGAATGTCAGAGTGTAGCCATGGTTGACGGTGGATCTCCAACAGCAACAGCCTGGTTGGTCAGGCCGGGCTCCGGGAGTTGAAAAACTCTCAGAACTCAAAGGTAAGGAGTCTTGTTCTTGAATAAGAACCAGTCAACACACTCCAGTACCTGAATGTGTGACATTCTTCACGGACACAAGACTGCCAACGTAGGTGTGCCACTCTGACCATGACCCCCATCCTGCCACCTTGAATGTTTCGACCATCCTGCCACCTTGAATGTTTCGACCATCCTGCCACCTTGAATGTTGCAACCATCCTGCCACCTTGAATGTTTCGACCATCCTGCCACCTTGAATGTTTCGACCATCCTGCCACCTTGAATGCTTCAACCATCCTGCCACCTTGAATGTTTCGACCATCCTGCCACCTTGAATGTTGCAACCATCCTGCCACCTTGAATGTTTCGACCATCCTGCCACCTTGAATGCTTCAACCATCCTGCCACCTTGAATGTTTCGACCATCCTGCCACCTTGAATGCTTCAACCATCCTGCCACCTTGAATGTTGCAACCATCCTACCACCTTGAATGCTTCAACCATCCTGCCACCTTCTTGAATGCTTCAACCATCCTGCCACCTTCTTGAATGCTTCAACCATCCTGCCACCTTGAATGCTGCAACCATCCTGCCACCTTGAATGCTTCAACCATCCTGCCACCTTGAATGCTGCAACCATCCTGCCACCTTGAATGCTTCAACCATCCTGCCACCTTGAATGCTTCAACCATCCTGCCACCTTGAATGCTTCAACCATCCTGCCACCTTCTTGAATGCTTCAACCATCCTGCCACCTTCTTGAATGCTTCAACCATCCTGCCACCTTGAATGCTTCAACCATCCTGCCACCTTCTTGAATGCTTCAACCATCCTGCCACCTTCTTGAATGCTTCAACCATCCTGCCACCTTCTTGAATGCTTCAACCATCCTGCCACCTTGAATGCTTCAACCATCCTGCCACCTTGAATGCTTCAACCATCCTGCCACCTTGAATGCTTCAACCATCCTGCCACCTTCTTGAATGCTTCAACCATCCTGCCACCTTGAATGCTTCAACCATCCTGCCACCTTGAATGCTTCAACCATCCTGCCACCTTGAATGCTTCAACCATCCTGCCACCTTGAATGCTTCAACCATCCTGCCACCTTCTTGAATGCTTCAACCATCCTGCCACCTTGAATGCTTCAACCATCCTGCCACCTTCTTGAATGCTTCAACCATCCTGCCACCTTCTTGAATGCTTCAACCATCCTGCCACCTTCTTGAATGCTTCAACCATCCTGCCACCTTGAATGCTTCAACCATCCTGCCACCTTGAATGCTTCAACCATCCTGCCACCTTCTTGAATGCTTCAACCATCCTGCCACCTTGAATGCTTCAACCATCCTGCCACCTTGAATGCTTCAACCATCCTGCCACCTTGAATGCTTCAACCATCCTGCCACCATGAATGCTTCAACCATCCTGCCACCTTGAATGCTTCAACCATCCTGCCACCTTGAATGCTTCAACCATCCTGCCACCATGAATGCTTCAACCATCCTGCCACCTTGAATGCTTCAACCATCCTGCCACCTTGAATGCTTCAACCATCCTGCCACCATGAATGCTTCAACCATCCTGCCACCTTGAATGCTTCAACCATCCTGCCACCTTGAATGCTTCAACCATCCTGCCACCATGAATGCTTCAACCATCCTGCCACCATGAATGCTTCAACCATCCTGCCACCTTCTTGAATGCTTCAACCATCCTGCCACCTTGAATGCTTCAACCATCCTGCCACCATGAATGCTTCAACCATCCTGCCACCTTCTTGAATGCTTCAACCATCCTGCCACCTTGAATGCTTCAACCATCCTGCCACCTTGAATGCTTCAACCATGTTATTCAACTCGTTACGCCAGATGTCTTAAATTCCAACATCAGATTGCTAGACACTGTCTACTGCTGAGTAAGTCTCAGTCAAGCTGAGATTTATACATACAACATCTCAGAGTTACCCTTTATTATATTTATTATTATTGTTACTACTACTACTATTATTGCTATTATTATTATAGTTATTATTATTAAAGTTATGCTAAGCGCTAAACCAGTTATAATCATTAAAATGGTATGAAATACCGACAGATTGTTAGGTAAGACACATATGCAACAGTTAGGTATCTTTATTTCGAAACGTTTCGCCTACACAGTAGGCTTCTTCAGTCGAGTACAGAAAGGTTGATAGAAGCAGAAGATACTTGAAGACGATGTAATCAGTCCATCACCCTTAAAGTTTTGAGGTGGTCAGTCCCTCAGTCTGGAGAAAAGCATTGTTCCGTTGTCTGAAACAATATTGTTTCAGACAACGGAACAATGCTCTTCTCCAGACTGAGGGACTGACCACCTCAAAACTTTAAGGGTGATGGACTGATTACATCGTCTTCAAGTATCTTCTGCTTCTATCAACCTTTCTGTACTCGACTGAAGAAGCCTACTGTGTAGGCGAAACGTTTCGAAATAAAGATACCTAACTGTTGCATATGTGTCTTACCCAGTTATAATCATTGAGCACAAGGAGTGGTGGAGGCTCGATCATTCGCTCGCTTACAGCGAGGTCTGGTAGACAGGCTACCTGACTACTCACCTTGCTCTCACTGTCACCCTTAACACCACAGTTTGGAGGGAACTCTGTAAACGTTTCGTTCCGCCCAGGTACATTATCAAGTCACGAATAAGTTGAGAGTTATTCTAGTCAGGGTACTGCGACTTTTTATTGAACATCATTAACAAACTCTACTCTGCCATTCACCTCTGTCTCCTGGTCACAGACCAAGCTGCGGGGGCGCTGACCCCCCGGAACCCTCTCCAGGTATACTCCAGGTAACACCTCGAGGGAGATCAGTGTAATTAGTCCATTAACTTGGAAGACGTAGATTTGAGGTGGTCAGTCCCTCAGCCACACCTGTGTACCAATAACACCTGCGTTACCAACAACAACTGTGTTACCAATTACACCTGTGTTACCAATTACACCTGTGTTACCAACACCACCTGTGTTACCAACAACACCAGTATTGTAATAAAGTTGGTAGAATTACCGACAATATGTAAAGTAAAAAGACACAAGTGCAACTAATGTGACATTTTATTGTGGCAACGTTTCGCTCTCCAGGAGCTTTATCAAGCCATTACAAACAATACATGGACACAGAGGGTATATAAAGGCTCAGAGTGAGGTGTAATACTAGTGAGGTACCATTTCGATGTTCACTAGTGATAGTAGTAGTAGTAGTAGTAGTAGTAGTAGTAGTAGTGACAAAAGTAATACAATATGGTAGAGCAATTAATTCCTACATGAGTAAAAGGATATAAAAGCTATTACTTGGGTAACATAAAAATAGGTTGGACAAATATAGACTGGAAAGAGGCAGCTTGTTTCAGTGTTCACTCTCTGTAATGTGCTTTGTGTAGTATAACAGGAGAGACTATGTGATGGCAGGGTTTACTGTTTTCAGGAGGATTCTTGCTAAGACTTCGGAGATGGTGAAGCTACCGTTGTTTTGTTTAACTGTATTCGAAACAGCGATCAGTGCTGATTCGAGGCACTTGCGTCTGCGGAAATTAGTTTCTTTGATCACTAATTGGGCGTCTCTGAATTTCATGAGATGATTGGTGGAATTTCGGTGTTGTACACAGGCGTTGTTCAAGTTATCGTTCCTACATGCGTAAGTGTTCATTGAGGCGGGTGTCGAGGTTTCTTGCTGTTTCACCTACGTAAATCTTGTCACAGCCTCCACAGGGTATAGTGTAAACTCCTGCATTGACTGGTTCGTGGTGCTTGGATTTTGTCCTGGTTAGATCCTTTATTGAAGTGCTAGAAGCGATGGCGACTCTGGTGTTAGCCTGTGAAAGTACTTTTGAGACGTTCAGTGCAACCTGGCTGTTGGGAAGAATTATAACTTTGTTGGGAGTGGTGTTGGTGCGTGGAGAATTAATGATCTGAAGAGCTCTTTTCTTGCAGTCTTTAATGAAAAAAGAAAGAAAATGTAACTCAGTGAATGTTTGGTGAATGTATGTACATTCCTCGTCAAGAAACTCAGGACTACAAATTCGGTATGCTCCTATTTTTATGTCACCCAAGTAATAGCTTTTATATCTTTTTACTCATGTACGAATTAATTGCTCAACAATGTTGTATTACTTTTGTCACTACCACCACTACTACTACTACTACTACTACCACTAGTGAACATCGAAATGGTACCTCACTAGTATTACACCTCACTCTGAGCCTTTATATACCCTCTGTGTCCATGTATTGTTTGTAATGGCTTGATAAAGCTCCCGGAGAGCGAAACGTTGCCACAATAAAATGTCACATTAGTTGCACTTGTGTCCTTTTACAACACCAGTATTACCAACAACACCCGTTACCAATAACACCAGTATTACCAACACCACCTGTGTTACCAACTACACCAGTATTACCAACAACACCTGTGTTACCAACTACACCAGTATTACCAACAACACCTGTGTTACCAACTACACCAGTGTTACCAACTACACCAGTGTTACCAACAACACCTGTGTTACCAACAACACCAGTATTACCAACAACACCTGTGTTACCAACTACACCAGTATTACCAACAACACCTGTGTTACCAACTACACCAGTATTACCAACAACACCTGTGTTACCAACTACACCAGTATTACCAACAATACCTGTTACCAACTACACCAGTATTACCAACAATACCTGTTACCAACTACACCAGTGTTACCAACAACACCTGTGTTACCAACTACACCAGTATTACCAACACCTGTGTTACCAACTACACCAGTGTTACCAACAACACCTGTGTTACCAACAACACCAGTATTACCAACACCTGTGTTACCAACTACACCAGTATTATCAACAACACTTGTGTTACCAACTACACCAGTATTACCAACAACACCTGTGTTACCAACTACACCAGTATTACCAACACCTGTGTTACCAACAACACCAGTATTACCAACAACACCTGTGTTACCAACTACACAAGCATTACCAACAACACCTGTGTTACCAACTACACCAGTATTACCAACAACACCTGTTACCAACACCTGTGTTACCAACAACACTTGTTACCAACACCTGTGTTACCAACAATCCCAGTATTACCAACAACACCTGTTACCAACACCAGTATTACCAACAACACCTGTGTTACCAACAACACCAGTATTACCAACAACACCTGTGTTACCAACAACACCAGTATTACCAACAACACCTGTGTTACCAACACCAGTATTACCAACAACACCTGTTACCAACACCAGTATTACCAACAACACCTGTGTTACCAACAACACCAGTATTACCAACAACACCTGTGTTACCAACACCAGTATTACCAACAACACCTGTTACCAACACCAGTATTACCAACAACACCTGTGTTACCAACTACACCAGTGTTACCAACAACACCTGTGTTACCAACAACACCAGTATTACCAACAACACCTGTGTTACCAACTACACCAGTATTACCAACAACACCTGTTACCAACACCAGTATTACCAACAACACCTGTGTTACCAACTACACCAGTGTTACCAACAACACCTGTGTTACCAACTACACCAGTGTTACCAACAACACCTGTGTTACCAACAACACCAGTATTACCAACAACACCTGTGTTACCAACAACACCAGTATTACCAACAACACCTGTGTTACCAACTACACCAGTGTTACCAACAACACCTGTGTTACCAACAACACCAGTATTACCAACAACACCTGTGTTACCAACAACACCAGTATTACCAACAACACCTGTGTTACCAACTACACCAGTATTACCAACAACACCTGTTACCAACACCAGTATTACCAACAACACCTGTGTTACCAACAACACCAGTATTACCAACAACACCTGTGTTACCAACAACACCAGTATTACCAACAACACCTGTGTTACCAACTACACGTGATAAATTAACAAGCTTTCATTTGCCAAGATGATGACTGGTTGCTTTATACGGTTTCAAGCCTGTCTACTACACGAGGGTTATTAAGGTTGCACTAGGTGGGTTCCCCTCAAGCCACTGATGCAGGTGGGTTCCCCTCAAACCACTGATGCAGGTGGGTTCCCCTCAAGCCACTGATGCAGGTGGGTTCCCCTCAAACCACTGATGCAGGTGGGTTCCCCTCAAGCCACTGATGCAGGTGGGTTCCCTTCAAGCCCCTGATGCAGGTGGGTTCCCTTCAAGCCCCTGATGCAGGTGGGTTCCCCTCAAGCCACTGATGCAGGTGGGTTCCCCTCAAACCACTGATGCAGGTGGGTTCCCCTCAAGCCACTGATGCAGGTGGGTTCCCTTCAAGCCCCTGATGCAGGTGGGTTCCCTTCAAGCCCCTGATGCAGGTGGGTTCCCCTCAAGCCACTGATGCAGGTGGGTTCCCCTCAACCCACTGATGTTGATGTAGGTGGGTTCCCCTTAAGCCACTGATGCAGGTGGGTTCCCCTCAACCCACTGATGTTGATGTAGGTGGGTTCCCCTTAAGCCACTGATGCAGGTGGGTTCCCCTTAAGCCACTGATGCAGGTGGGTTCCCCTCAAGCCACTGATGCAGGTGGGTTACCCCTCAAACCACTAATGCAAGTGGGTTTCCGTCAAGCTATTGATGCAGGTGGGTTCCCCTCAAGCCACATGCGCACTGAAAATGGGTTGGGCAAATATTGTCAATGGGTTTGGGTCTGAGAAGGCCCTGCCTAGTACAGGCCAGTAGGCCAGTTGCAGTGCTCCTCATTCCTTACATTCTAAAACTACGCAACACAACACTCTTTTAGAGCCGCCGCAGAGACTCCAACTCTGATCATCTCCCAATACATTTCCTCGGGTGGGAAGTTCAATTTCAACTTTGCGGAATATATCAACACATGTCCTCTCCGCCTTCAACAACAAATATCAACAGATTTGTTGTCGAAGGCGGCTGCTGTAGCACCGTCGGCTCACAACCCAAAGATGCAGACTCGATTCTGGAGTGGGCAGAAGCAATGGGCATGTTCCCACACATCTATTGCCCCTATTTACCTAGCAGTCAATAGATACCTGTGGGTGACATCCTGGGGAATGATGGTTAGTGTACCTAAGATAGTGCGAGGCTTTGTGTGAGCTGAGGCAGGATAACACCTCAAGCATTCTAACATACACAATTACTGTTATTACAAGTGGTACTGTTATTACAACATTGGTACTGTTATTACAACATTGGTACTGTTATTACAACATTGGTACTGTTATTACAACATTAGTACTGTTATCACACAAGTGGTACTATTACAACAGTGGTACTGTTATTACAACAGTGGTACTGTTATTACAACAGTGGTACTGTTATTACACAAGTGGTACTGTTATTACATAAGTGGTACTGTTATTACACTAGTGGTACTGTTATTACACAAGTGGTACTGTTATTACATAAGTGGTACTGTTATTACACAAGTGGTACTGTTATTACACAAGTGGTACTGTTATTACACTAGTGGTACTGTTATTACAACAGTGGTACTGTTATTACAACAGTGGTACTGTTATTACAACAGTGGTACTGTTATTACACAAGTGGTACTGTTATTACATAAGTGGTACTGTTATTACACTAGTGGTACTGTTATTACACAAGTGGTACTGTTATTACATAAGTGGTACTGTTATTACACTAGTGGTACTGTTATTACAACAGTGGTACTGTTATTACACAAGTGGTACTGTTATTACATAAGTGGTACTGTTATTACACTAGTGGTACTGTTATTACACAAGTGGTACTGTTATTACATAAGTGGTACTGTTATTACACAAGTGGTACTGTTATTACACAAGTGGTACTGTTATTACATAAGTGGTACTGTTATTACACAAGTGGTACTGTTATTACACAAGTGGTACTGTTATTACACAAGTGGTACTGTTATTACACTAGTGGTACTGTTATTACAACAGTGGTACTGTTATTACAACAGTGGTACTGTTATTACAACAGTGGTACTGTTATTACACAAGTGGTACTGTTATTACATAAGTGGTACTGTTATTACACTAGTGGTACTGTTATTACACAAGTGGTACTGTTATTACATAAGTGGTACTGTTATTACACTAGTGGTACTGTTATTACA
>NC_091369.1:10621604-10694104 GCF_038502225.1 Cherax quadricarinatus
ATATCAGGAACTTTTTCCACTTGAGCAGTACATGTAACACACACACACACACACACACACACACACACACAGGGTGATGTAAGACTGGCTTGCTTCCAGGGCCTCAGGCTAACACACTGCCCCACACTTCCAGCATTGCAACACAGACGGAAGTAGCACTATTGAGAGCACGTCAAGTAGTTGCATGTTGCATGTAGATTGTTTGTGCATTTGCCCCGGGGGTTGTGTGTGTGTGGAGAGAGAAAGAGAGAGAGAGAGAGAGAGAGAGAGAGAGAAACTAAAGGTTACTATCATAGGATCACTCTACACTGCAGCATTGAAGTCTCTAGTCTACCTGTCAGCACAATTCAGCTGATCAACACCTATCTGCAATAGTTTACAGTAAATAGTTTTTAGAATTTCATCAGCGCGGCCTTGGTGGGAGGTATACTGAGGAATTACATAGTGTACCCCAGGCTAGGTATACCCTCTTGTGTCGTAAGACACTGAAGGCCCACGTCTAAGTATACCACACTATACTGAGGACCCCCAGCTAGATATACCCTCTGGTGTATTGTAAGACACTGAAGACACACGACTAAGATAAGTATACCACAGTATACTGGAGACCCCAGGCTCAGTATACCCTGGTAACGCCTCACGCACACCACTGTTCACTCACCTGAAATTAAAAGAAAAAGCATATATAAGCATATATTAATTTTTCAAATCGATCAATACAGAAAATAAACATGTGATAAATAATTTGTTGTTACAAAGTAATCTAACATAATGAAAAGTTACATAATCTTCGTTGAAGTGACTGACTGAAGTGACTTCGTATTAGGACTGAAGAAGCCACTCGCGTGTGTGACTTGAGAAAGCCCACTGTGTGGGTGAAACGTTGTCAATAAAGGATCACATTATACTGCATTTGTGTTTATATTTCCAAGCCACTCGCGGCGAAACGTTTCCTTTAATGTCCTGAACTGTACATAAGTGTCTTTTCCCACACGTAAAGGACCTGCCTAGTATGGGACAACAGGCCTGCTGCAGTGTTCCTCCTTTCTTTTGTTCTTTTGTGTTATGTTTCACGAAGTATATACATTCATATAAAGTACATATGCATCTCTAAAATGGTTGGAGGGGTAAGCCAGCGGAAGGCATCGGCCAGATGACCAAAAGCTCCAGCTGCAGGACATCACTTTACTAAGACCCGCGTCAGGAAACACTTGTCCTGTTTCCTGACAAACATTACCTAACCTATATACACACGGCACAAGATATATACCCTGACGGGTGTATTTCTTTCACCATATATACACCCACACAAAGTACATACACACGGCACATGATGTATATACCCTGACAGGTGTATTTCTGTCAGCGTATATATGCAAAAGTTCACTTTAATCAACCCCACTACACACCCACACAAGCTTATATACACTATCTTTTAATCCATTTCTAAGATATTCGAATATTCTGGACTAGTGGTGAACAGATGACATGCAACCTTAATGACCCTCGTGTAGTTGATAACCTTTAAACCCAATTAAGCAACCAATTAACTATTAGATTTAAAATACACAACTGGCATGACCTTGAATTGCCATTAAGAGTCAGTGATCGTAAAAATTTTAATTACATTTCTGTCATCTCATTGCAGCCTCGGGTGAGGTCAAGCGTCAATTTCAAGGGTCAATTTAGAGTGGCTTAGGTAAGGTCAGGTTAGGAAAAAAAGTTCACATGGGTCAGTTAAAATAAGGAAATGCTTAGATATCAGAATGGAGTATACAGTAAACTAGCCGCTACCCTCCATAGGGTGGGTATGGAGTACACAGTAAACTAGCCACTACCCTCCACAGGATGGCTGTGTTGTACACATTAAACTAATCACTACCCTCCACAGGATGGGTATGAGGCGCATGATAAACTAGCCACTACCATCCACAGGACTGGCATGAAGTACACAGTCAACTAGCCACTACCATCCACAGCATGGATATAGGGTACACAGTCAACTAGCCACTACCATCCACAGCATGGATATAGGGTACACAGTCAACTAGCCACTACCATCCACAGCATGGATATAGGGTACACAGTCAACTAGCCACTACCATCCACAGCATGGATATAGGGTACACAGTCAACTAGCCACTACCATCCACAGCATGGATATAGGGTACACGGTCAACTAGCCACTTCGGTAGCAAAATATAACTGTCTGAACATTCGTTTTTTTCCATATTCACCTTTCTGTTAGAGAAAGAGTCACACTTATGACCTGGTTCGTTTCACGCTTAATAAGAAATAACAGACCTACCAGAGGTGACTTGTAAATAGTACAAGTCGGACCGAAATGTCATCATAAGCTCCTCTCTCTCCTATGTGCGGGTTATTTGTGTACTGTTACAGTCACGGTATTGTGCCATTTCGTTCTTTATGAAGGGTAAGTGTAGCAGGAAGAACACTGCATCTTAGGTGTAACGAATGAAAGAAAACACGAAAGAAAGCGTCACGGTTTCTTCATATGCTTTGTGGATACATTTACTGTTTCATACACCTCAATACATTCACCGTAACAGTCATCCAGGTGTAAAAGTCACGTGTTTGTTATTTTAGTGTATGTTACTGTACTTGACGTGGGCAGGTAGGTCATATGTAATAAATAAACAGGACAGGTAGGTCTCATACCATAACAGGACAGGTAGGTCACATACCATAACAGGACAGGTAGGTCACATACCATAACAGGACAGGTAGGTCACATACCATAACAGGACAGGTAGGTCACATACCATAACAGGACAGGTAGGTCACATACCATAACAGGACAGGTAGGTCACATACCATAACAGGACAGGTAGGTCACATACCATAACTAAAACAGGACAGGTAGGTCACATACGATAACTAAAACAGGACAGGTAGGTCGCATACCATAACTAAAACAGGACAGGTAGGTCACATACCATAACTAAAACAGGACAGGTAGGTCACATACCATAACTAAAACAGGACAGGTAGGTCACATACCATAACTAAAACAGGACAGGTAGGTCACATACCATAACTAGCAAAGAAGTGATTCCTAGTCGAAGAAATACCCACAGTACTTTTAGTAAATCAGGGTGAATCATACGTTAACAAATTACAGTGAGGAACAGGGCAAAGTTTACATACAAGATATTAACAAAATTAAAGCGCTAAATCAACTTTTATTGAATGCTGATGTTTGTGAACTGGTTTTCACAAAGGTTAAGACCGGTTTAAAAGACCTACACAAGGTTCTGGCGCAGCAGTCCTGGAGGAAGACTAAGAATATCTTATATCCTGTAGCAACAAGTCATCCCACGTACATTGTCCACACGACAGTCTCTTAAAGATTCCATGTCGACTTAGGGCAACTTGAAACACACTTCTAAACTTGAGCAGTCTGCAAGAGTCCTGTAGGTTTCTCGAACTTAGAAAAGAACTAACATAACTAACCAATACTCCTAAGCTTGCACACACACTGTCACTACCTGGTCACACACACACACCTGTACTCAGCAACTTCTTGCCAACTCATTAGAAAGTTCCCCGATCATTTGTCATCCCCCTGTAAATGGTTATACAAATTGAAAGTGTCAGTGTAAAAAGAAAACATGTTGGAGAAGAGGAAATCATCCTGCTTCTCCATTGTCACCACCACATCGTGAACATTGTCATTATCCTCAACATTGACACGTAAACACTGACCGTCTCCTTTGAAGATGGTGCGATAAAAACATTGATGTCATTATCGTTGTCCTTGTCATATTCACCTTAAAATTCTAATATATATATATATATATATATATATATATATATATATATATATATATATATATATATATATATATATATATATATATATATATCAAAACGCAGATAAGCCTTAATGAACAACTATCAATGAATAAACAAAGAAATGGGCGGGAACTCGAACCGTGGTCTTTACATATAACGGACCCATCACTGTTACCACTCAGCCACCAAGTTTACAAAGAGGACATTAGATACTGTCGACGAAATGGTTAATTTATTGTGCACCCTCATATCTATTTTGTGGAGGGTAGCGCAAGAACATATGGATACACAAAAGGTCTAGGAACTGGGCCATAAAAGGATTTACAGGAGTGCCTCAGAATTTATATCCACAGTTCATTTATGTTACAAGCAAATTTGCTACTATATTCCCTTTAGGATTTTCCAAGTGTATATTATCATGTATCTTCCTCGCCTGCGTTCCAGGGAATACAAGTCGAGAACCTCAACCGTTCCCAGTAATTTAAATGCTTTCTCGTATATTCTCCAGGTCTGATATATTTTCCTTAAAAATATATCTTTACATATCACATAGGTTATTACACTGTCAATCTCTATATTCCTCAATAAGTAGACAGTTAAGCACAGTGTTGAAATTAGTGACCACAGGGCTGGCCACATTGTATTTAGTTTATTGCGTGTGTCTACCCAACTGCCAGAAGTACTTATAACCAAGCTTAAGCCTGGACTCTAGCATCAATCAGTCAGTTCACATTGCAACTTCCTCCATAAATCTACTTATCAACGTTCATGTTATGAGTGACAGATCTACTCAGGCTTCTAACTGCATTCCTATGACACTCACTTTCAATATTTCTCTCCTAATATTAATCCTAAGGCTAAACACAGATATACAAAGCTGTATTCTAAAATTTCCTTCTGTGTATTTTCTTTGGTTAATTTATCAACTTTACCATGAAGGAGTAATTCAGTGTGTGACAATCTCTAAAAGTTATTCATTAATTTCCTTTTGATTTTTGAATTTCTAAACCTGGCTTGTACATGTTGTTAAAGTTATTATGCAAGTCAAATGTCTTCAGTGATAACACAGAATCAGAAATAATTAAGGAGTCAAGCTCAGTGTTATAAGCTAACTTTAGTGCCACTAGGATGGTGAACAGTGCAGTCTGCAGTGTGGACCCCCAGTTAATTGACGGTGTAGTTATCTACGGAGGTGACAACAAGAGTAGATGCAGCCCTGCCAATTGACTCCTGCTTACATCCACCTATGTACAGAATTTGTCATATATTACTAACAGTTAAGCCAGAATTTTTTTTTATCGAACAGTTGCTTCTGCAAGTGATTTAAGAAAGAGATCACTAGTGATGAGCTTATAAGAGCTTTAAGATGCGTAATATTAAATCAATACATCTTCCACAGAGGAATGAAACACTCGTGCTGTCTACAGAGATACCGTTCGTGAACAGAGGAAAAGGCAGAAATTGTAAACAAAAACAGACTGTTGCAAAATAAAAAATGAAAACGGGAACCACAAGGAAAACGAAATGGAAATGCTTAAATAAAACAGGTCATGCGTAACCACAGGGGGGACTATAATTCAGGCAGCTGTGTATAGTATGTTCTGGTGGGGTGAGGTTTGGCAATCACCAAACAGCCGCCCACGCAACAAATTTCACTTTCTTCTTCCATTACGTTGCAGTGAGGTGAAAACAAGGGAACGATAATGGCAAGAGGAGGGGGTTAAACTAGGGGAATGATAGTGGCAAGAGGAGGGGGATAAAGTAGGGGAATGATAGTGGTAAGAGGAGGGGGATAAAGTAGGGGAATGACAGTGGCAAGACGTGGGGGTTAAAGTAGGGGAAGGATAGTGGCAAGAGGAGGGGGATAAAGTAGGGGAATGATAGTGGCAAGAGGAGGGGGATAAAGTAGGGGAATGATAGTGGCAAGAGGAGGGGGTTAAAGTAGGGGAATGATAGTGGCAAGAGGGGGATAAAGTAGGGGAATGATAGTGGCAAGAGGAGGGGGTTAAAGTAGGGGAATGACAGTGGCAAGAGGAGGGGGTTAAAGTAGGGGAATGATAATGGCAAGAGAAGGGGGATAAAGTAGGGGAACGATAGTGGCAAGAGGAAGGGGTTAAAGTAGGGGAATGACAGAGGCAAGAGGAGGGGGTTAAAGTAGGGGAATGATAGTGGCAAGAGGAGGGGGATAAAGTAGGGGAACGATAGTGGCAAGAGGAAGGGATTAAAGTAGGGGAATGACAGAGGCAAGAGGAGGGGGTTAAAGTAAGGGAATGATAGTGGCAAGAGGAGAGGGATAAAGTAGGGGAATGATAGTGGCAAGAGGAAGGGGTTAAAGTAGGGGAATGATAGTGGCAAGAGGAGGGGGTTAAAGTAGGGGAATGATAGTGGCAAGAGGAGGGGGTTAAAGTAGGGGAATGATAGTGGGAAGAGGAGGGGTTAAAGTAGGGGAATGATAGTGGTAAGAGGAGGGGGATAAAGTAGGGGAATGATAGTGGTAAGAGGAGGGGTTAAAGTAGGGGAATGATAGTGGTAAGAGGATGGATTAAAGTAGGGGAATGATAGTGGTAAGAGGAGGGGTTAAAGTAGGGGAATGATAGTGGCAAGAGGAGGGGGTTAAAGTAGGGGAATTATAGTGGGAAGAGGAGGGGTTAAAGTAGGGGAGTGATAGTGGCAAGAGGAGGGTTAAAGTAGGGGAATGACAGTGGGATGAGGAAGGGTTTAGAGGAATGATAGTGAATGTGGCATGTTTGGGTACATAGTAAAGGCAACTAGCAACACACCTCACATTCTATACTGAGACTATCCACTAGGAAAGACTACTTACGGCATAGCAACCTGCTTCCTACATAGTCTGAGTGAGGACAGAATTGCAGAAGGCTCTCTCCCCACCCTCCTCTCCCTCCAGTCACCTTCTCGATCTTAAGTGGTCGAAAAAAATGCCATCTCTTCAAAAATGTTCTTGGACAGATAATGGTTAAGAAGGCAGTAAATTTTTAAATTTTACTGCCAGAGTTACTACTGTTACGACTATTAATGTCACCATCACCAACACTACTACTACTACTGTCAAAGTCACCTCTACTATCACCACTAGTGCAAATCCAGTCAACTTAAGATCTTACGAAGTTCCTCTTCGTCACCATAACAGCCTCTACTCTATCATAATACACCATCCACCACCACAGCATCACCACATCTCCATCACCACAATACACCATCCACCACATCATAACATCTCTATCACCACAATACACCATCCACCACCACAGGATCACCATAACATCTCCCTCACCACAATACATCTACCACCACGCCACCATAACATCTCCTCCACTATAACATCCCCTCCACAGCCACATAACAGACCTGACACTAATGTTAACACAAACACAGTAACAAGAGAAAGTAGTTCGTTACTTTAACCTTTGAGGAGGAAAAAGTGTGCTTGTTGGAGTCGTTGTTTATAAGAGACGGAGTGAGGCAGGGAAAGTAGACGTGGAGAGGGAGCAAAATAAAGAAAGATGGAAGGTGGAAGAAGGCTTAGAGAGAGTACATGGGAAACATTAACACTACAATCAATGGTACTACTACAGTAAGTGGAACTATTAGAGTCAAAGGTGCTATTACAGTAATAGTACCATTGACTCAATGGTACTATTACAGTAAGACTCTCACCCTACTCTATGCTGCCTTCACTTGTAACATCACCAACCTTCCCCTCTCGTTCCTCCGCTGCCTTCACCATCCAACACCACCAACCCACAGCCATCACCTATACCAATTCGCCATTCATCAGCACCACCACCAGTATCACCACCACTACCACCACTAACTCACCAGCACCACCACCAGTATCAGCACCACCACCAGTATCAGCGCCACCATCACTACCACCACCAGCACCGCCACCTGGTGCCACTCTCAATACTCACTATAGCTACCACCACTTTCTTCCTCATTACCACCTGCCATTGTGCGTAACTCAAAAGGAACACCAGGTGTGTTGGACCAGCTGTGTAAGTTCATTAACAGATAAATAATCCAGGTGTCACGAGACCATGACCTGTCAAGCAGACAAGCTGGAAGACCAGCTGGATAATATCACTTAAGCATAATAATTTCATCAGTGGAAGACACTACTCTTGCAAGATAACTCGCTATTATCAACACAGAAACACAAACATTACTGAATCATATTTATTGTTTTTAAGTTATCAATGTGGCGTTGAATAAATGTTCTTCGAGTGAACTTGATAATGCCTGACCACTAGTTACAAGCGAGAAGGGATGGATTTGAGAGGGACCTGCCCTCTCAGTCATTATATTCTTTCTTCTACTAGTGGACACCGCCTCTCCTGTCGTCAACATTATCTGCACCTCGCCTTTGACAGTATAAAAGTGTGTATACCGTTGCTTCACCTTCACACTGTTCCAGACTATGGAGCAAAACTGTTCTCCAGGCTGAGGGACTGACCACCTCAAAATACGTCTTCAAGAGTGATAGACTGATGACATCGTGTTAACATCTCTACTGCTTCTGCTGACTCCTCTATACTCGACTGAAGAAGCCTACTGTGCAGGCGAAACGTTTCGGAATAAAGATACCTAACTGTTGTACATGTGTTATCAACTGTTCTTCGAGTATTTATGTCTCAGACATTGACCTACCTTCAACAAGTGGTTGGTAAATAAACTGAAGGGTGGAGGAGGGGCTGGGACCGCGGTTCGAGCCCCTCGTCCACACTTGTGCTTATTCATTGACAGTCGAACATACACTTGTAGTTTAGAAAGACACGTAAGCAAACACTATGACATATTTATTAGAAAACGTTTCGGTCCTGGGACCTTGATCACTTCTAACATACAGAGGTAGAAAGGCATTATATATATAGGCGGAGAGTGAGGTGTGACGCAAACACTATAACATATTTATTAGTGACCTGAGGAATGTCATAAGAACATAAGAATGGAGGAACACTGTAGAAGGCCTACTGGCCCATGCGAGGCAGCTCCTTATCAAAGCAACCTCTGCCTATGATTAGGACGGGTAGACGATGAAATCATGTGACTCCTGTGTTGTTGGGTTGGTGGTGCTTAAGTATCATTTATGCCAATGTTTTTGAAATTTTGTAGTTTCCAGTGTTGCGTTCTATAGTGTCGGTGACGGCGATTAGTGAGGCTTCTAGGCACCGTCGGCGTCTGAGGTCTGGTTCGGTGAGAACGAGTTGTGCCTCATTCCAGTTCATCAAATGTCCCGTGGAGTCTCTGTGGAGGACACAGGCGTACCTTACATCGTCTCTGTTAGAGGCATTTCGATGCTCATTCAAGCGGACTGCAAGATCTCTGCCTGTCTCGCCTACATATTTCTTGGGACAAAACCCACAGGGGATAGTGTAGACGCCTGCTGTAGAAGTTAGAAGTGTGGGGCTGCGTTTCGTAGTGAGGTCTTTGATAGATGATGTGTTTATGGTGGAAACGTTGATGTTACTCATAGCAAGTGCCCGGCGAGTATTCGTGGCAACATCACCACATGGGAGTACTATGAACTGCTTAGGGGGCTGTTCCATGGGCGGTTTGTTGAGAATAGCTTGTGCCTTAAGTCTGCAATCTCGGATGAAGAAAGATGGGAACTGAAGACGTGTAAAGGCTTGTGTTATGTAAGTGCATTCTTCTAGAAAACAAGGGCTGGAGATGCGAAGAGCTCTCAAGAAGAAGCCAATGAGGACTCCTCTCTTAGTGCGGGTGTCTTGGTGTGAATAAAAGTGTATAAGATCGTCCTTGTTGGTAGGTTTTCTATACACTTTGAAGAGAAGTTTGTCACTGTCGGGAGATCTGCACAGTAGAACGTCGAGGAAAGGAAGTTTGCCATCATTTTCGAGTTCAAGTGTAAACTTTATTGATGGTTCAACTGCATTGATCTTGTTGAGAAGGGCCTGGATATTGAGACGTCTCGGATAGAAAACCAATACATCATCAACGTATCTTAGCCAGGTAACGGTGTTGGGAATGAGGGTGCTGAATTTCTCTGTCTCCAGGTTTTCCATGAAGAGGTTGGCAAGCACAGCACTGAGCGGGCTGCCCATTGCCATCCCAAAGCACTGTTTGTAACAGTTGTCCTGATACTTGAAGAACAGTTGAAATTAACACAAAGTTCCACTAGATTGATGAAGTCTAGAAGAGGTAAAGGGATGTCGTGGTTTTCAGTGAGCCTCTGTCTCAGAATGTTGATTGCAGCGTCAGTAGGAACGTTGGTGAAGAGGGCTGTGACATCGAAGGAAGCCATGCTTTTGTTTTTGACATTCAGGTTGGAAATTCGGGAGAGAAGGTCACCTGAGTGCTTGAGGTGGGCTTGACTGATGGTGCCCAGAAGCGCTGAAAGGTATTTGGCAAGATGGCCGGCTAGTCTGTGTGGTGCACTTGAACTCGAAAATGATGGCAAAAAGTTTAAGTAGTTTTTTGCTTGTTCTGATTTTCGTAAGATGCTACGAGCCTTTTGAAGAAAAGTCTTTGATTCTGATACAGGCTGGTATGTGTTGACATCGTTGAGAAGATTTAAAACTTTATTGTTGTAGTCGACAGTGTTGAGTAACACCACACCACCTCGACGTTCTACTGTGCAGATCTCCCGACAGTGACAAACTTCTCTTCAAAGTGTATAGAAAACCTACCAACAAGGACGATCTTATACACTTTTATTCACACCAAGACACCCGCACTAAGAGAGGAGTCCTCATTGGCTTCTTCTTGAGAGCTCTTCGCATCTCCAGCCCTTGTTTTCTAGAAGAAGAATGCACTTACATAACACAAGCCTTTACACGTCTTCAGTTCCCATCTTTCTTCATCCGAGATTGCAGACTTAAGGCACAAGCTATTCTCAACAAACCGCCCATGGAACAGCCCCCTAAGCAGTTCATAGTACTCCCATGTGGTGATGTTGCCACGAATACTCGCCGGGCACTTGCTATGAGTAACATCAACGTTTCCACCATAAACACATCATCTATCAAAGACCTCACTACGAAACGCAGCCCCACACCTCTAACTTCTACAGCAGGCGTCTACACTATCCCCTGTGGGTTCTGTCCCAAGAAATATGTAGGCGAGACAGGCAGAGATCTTGCAGTCCGCTTGAATGAGCATCGAAATGCCTCTAACAGAGACGATGTAAGGTACGCCTGTGTCCTCCACAGAGACTCCACGGGACATTTGATGAACTGGAATGAGGCACAACTCGTTCTCACCGAACCAGACCTCAGACGCCGACGGTGCCTAGAAGCCTCACTAATCGCCGTCACCGACACTATAGAACGCAACACTGGAAACTACAAAATTTCAAAAACATTGGCATACATGATACTTAAGCAGCACCAACCCAACAACACAGGAGTCACATGATTTCATCGTCTACCCGTCCTCATCATAGGTAGAGGTTGTTTTGATAAGGACCTGCCTCGCATGGGCCAGTAGGCCTTCTACAGTGTTCCTCCATTCTTATGTTCTTATGACATTCCTCAGGTCACGTGCGTCACACCTCACTCTCCGCCTATATATATAATGCCTTTCTACCTCTGTATGTTAGAAGTGATCAAGGTCCCAGGACCGAAACGTTTTCTAATAAATATGTCATAGTGTTTGCTTACGTGTCTTTCTAAACCAACCGTTTACCTGGACACACTGCCTAGCGAGGGCCAGTAGGCCTACTGCAGCAATCTTTTTTTTATGTTAACTAGACGGCATGAAGGAAAGAAGGAAAGAGGCGGAGAAGATAATGGAAAATGCAGAAGGGGTGAGAGAAATCAGGTAAAGAGGGGGAAAAAAATAAAATGCTGTGAGGGAGCCTGGAGAAGCGTGGGGGTGATACGAGGAGCAAGGAAGGACTTATTAATATATTTTGATAGAAATATATTAAACCTCCTGGAGTGCGAAACGTTGCCACAACAAAATATCACATTGTTGCACTTGTGTCCTTTGACTTATTAATAGAAGACAAGATAATTTAGAGGGAGAAAAAATAAAGATGAGCGGATGTTACGACTTCGATGTCGTAACTTAAAATGTTGGTGGCTCCTAAAGGCTGCTCACACTGCTGTCTAGGGGTTATAAAATTACAATGAAAAACACAGCAACTTTTAGGTCAGCATGTACTCATATATTAAACAATATTAATTATTATTACGAAGGAAGGACAAAAATTCACCTATATAAAAACATATATTAATAATAAGTAACTTATATACAACTTACAATCTACTCCAAAAAAAGCTACCACACTCCAGTTTACATTAGCTCACTAGCACACTGCTACTGAGTTAAAATCAATCATCAGGGAGGCTCCATGACATACATCCCCCTCCTCATGACATACACACCCCCTCCTCATGACATACACACCCCCTCATGACATACACACCCCCTCATGACATACACACCCCCTCCTCATGACATACACACCCCCTCCTCATGACATACACACCCCCTCATGACATACACACCCCCTCATGACATACACACCCCCTCCTCATGACATACACACCCCCTCCTCATGACATACACACCCCCTCATGACATACACCCCCCTCCTCATGACATACACACCCCCTCCTCATGACATACACCCCCTCCTCATGACATACACACCCCCTCCTCATGACATACACCCCCCTCCTCATGACATACACATCCCCTCCTCATGACATACACCCCCTCCTCATGACATACACACCCCCTCCTCATGACATACACCCCCCTCCTCATGACATACATCCCCCTCCTCATGACATACACCCCCTCCTCATGACATACACCCCCCTCCTCATGACATACACCCCCCTCCTCATGACATACATCCCCCTCCTCATGACATACACCCCCTCCTCATGACATACACCCCCCTCCTCATGACATACACACCCCCTCCTCATGACATACACCCCCTCCTCATGACATACACACCCCTCATGACATACACCCCCTTCCTCTTCACTTCTCCCTGGTAGACTAATTACCAGCAGGCAAAACATCATACAGTACCCTCGCATACATCAGTCCATCAACCTTGGAGAAATAGTATTTGAGAGGTCAGTCCCTGTGGGACTGATTACATCATCTTCATTGCACTGCTACACCTGCTATCTTTGTATTCACTGAAGAAGCCTACTGTGTAGGCGAAACGTTTCATCATTAAAGAAACCCATTGTTACACATATGTCTTAATCGTCAACTTGATATTACTGTTAACCAGAGCTCCTCCATGACTGGAATTTACACTATTTAGTTTATAATAGCCATAGTTATTTTCTTTCCCAGTATCAGAACCTTACATTTGTCTAAATTAAACCATCTGCCACTTCTCCGACCACATCAATTATTCAGATCTCTTTGTAGCGCTCTAGTGTCCTCACTGAAATTTATTTAACGGACTATTTTAGTCATCAGCAAACTTGCTTATGTCGCTATTTATTCCCCCGTGTCATATATGTATATTATATAAAAAGGGGAGCCTAA
This sequence comes from Cherax quadricarinatus, assembly GCF_038502225.1. Taxonomy (NCBI): domain Eukaryota; kingdom Metazoa; phylum Arthropoda; class Malacostraca; order Decapoda; family Parastacidae; genus Cherax; species Cherax quadricarinatus. The sequence continues at coordinate 10,634,925 of NC_091369.1, forward strand.
TAGAGTCCCCTGTGGAACACCAGTGGGAACGGATCCCCATTCTGATTTTCCGAAATTATGCAAGCTCTCTGTTGCCTGTATATAATTCTACATTCTTCACATTATGTCCTTGTATTGATAAAGCCACTGGCTGGCGAAACGTCTACATGTGCACATGTCTAATTCTTCAGCCTACCGGTCAATCATACCACGATCCTGGAGACGATGTCTCCACCTATTTCCACCGATATTTTTTTCAAGTCTCCTGTGTGGAGTGTTATCAAAGGCCTTACTGAAATCCATATACACAACATCGTATTCTTACCTTAGTTTACCGCCTCAAATACCTTGGTGAAAAAAGTTAGTAAAATTGTAATTCATGACGCCCCTTTTTTTTCTAATCCGTGCTGAGACTCGTTGATCAAATTACATTTTTCAAGGTAACTCCGAATTGCGTCCTCAATTATTGATCCCATTAACTTTCCTACAGTTGAGGTTAGGCTGATTGGTCTATAATTTGAAGCTATAGACTTAATTCCCGATTCGTAAATGGGGATCACATTTGCCGTTTTTCACTTACCTGGTACGATACGCGTTTGTAGTGAGCTGCTGAAGAGACTAGCTAATGGTATACCGGTATACTAGCTAATGGTATACTGGTATACTAGCTAATGGTATACTGGTATACTAAGTTCCTCCTTACATTCATTTATAACTCTCAAAAACAGCTCGTCAGAGCCTAGTAACTTATTGGGTTTTAATGTATTAATTTGTTTGAGGACTTGTCACTAGTGACTGATCTTTCATACTTTCGTTTCGTCCTGACATGTAAAATTTTTGATTTTTGGTTTTGTGTAAAAACAAAGAAAATGTTAAAAATGATAAACATTTCTTTGTCAATGCGAGGTGATGTAAGTTACATTTAATTAGGCCTATCTTTTCTCTGTTCTTGTTCCAATATACCTGGAAGAAACTCTTTGCGTTTGTCTGATCCTCTCGTAAACTTGAATTCATAATCTCTTTTAACTTTTCTTATATCTTGGCCTATCTCTTAGAACAAATATACTGGTCAATAAGTTAAAAAATATAAGTTGACCATAGCCTCTCCTGATTCTCCTGTAAACGCTTTTTTTTTTTTATACCCAAGAGGTCTTTAATCTATTGTCTCTCTTTAGGTTTATCGATGTTCGATCTAATTTCTATTTTAGGAACTTATGAGGCTTGGCCAGCCTACACGATGCCCTGGAAAATGTCGCACTGGCCAATCACGTCCACCATCCCTCACGTCTTTCACATGACAGTCACTCCACGAGCACCACCACCACCATTACTATTACTACAACCATCACCACAACTATCACCCATTCACCCCATCACCATCACAACCACCACCTCTCTCTCAGCACAATCTGCCAAGTGATTCCATTAATTTACTCAACGATAACTGGCTTACGTGGGCTCACGAGGTCAACCCCTGGGCGTGACTCAAGGGTAGGGGTGGAAGAGGAGGCACTTAAAGGCAGGGGGAGAGAGAAAAAGGGGAGGGAGAGATAAAGATGAAAGGGAAGGAATGGAAAGAAATGTAAAATACGAACGATGAAACCTTGCTTGAAAACAGAGACCATGGAGCAGATCAATTTACAGGCTAAAACCTATTGTAAGTTAAATTTACAGGCTAAGACCTATTGTAAGTTAAATTTACAGGCTAAAACCTATTGTAAGTTAAATTTACAGGCTAAGACCTATTGAAAATTAAATTTACAAGCTAAGACCTATTGTAAGTTAAATTTATAGGCTAAGTCCTATTATAAGTTAAATTTACAAGGTAAGACCCATTGTACCACTCAGCTACGAAGATTCCTGGCTGAGTGACACAGACTTGGACCTGCTACATGGCAGCACCAAGGTTCAAGTCCGCGTCCATTCTTCCATGTATTCACTATACATATCTCTAAAATGGCTCCAACTTATGTGCACTCTTTTAGAGAGAGAGAGAGAGAGAGAGAGAGAGAGAGAGAGAGAGAGAGAGAGAGAGAAGCATCCTCGCCTCGCCTTGACACGCAGAGTTGGATGAAAAAAATTACACAGTCTGTTTCCTTTCATTATTTCTTGAGGTAGAATTATTACTTGCACATGTAGAATATTCCATCATTATATTAAGGAACAATTCAATAACCACTCGGGGATAATATATGTAAATAATATAAATAATTATTAAAAGGGTATTATTATTATTTAGTTGTAGTAGATATATATTTTATTATTACTGCAACGATGATAATACTGACAATGTTAATGATTATAAAAACAGAGAATTATTTGAACAATAATATTAGAAACAAAATTACAGATTTATACGCTCTCCAAGTCATTCTACTTTGTTCCATTCTCTCTAAATGACCAAACCACCTCAACAACCCCTCTTCAGCCCTCTAATACTTTTAGTAACTCCACAGCTCCGCCTAATTTCCACACTACGAATTCTCTGCATAATATTTACACCACACATTGCCCTTAGACAGGACATCTCCACTGCCTCCAGCCGCCTCCTCGCTGCAGCATTTACAACCCAAGCTTCACACCCATATAAGAGCGTTGGTACCACTATACTCTCGTGCATTCCCTTCTTTGCTTCCATGGATAACGTTCTTTGTCTCCACATATACCTCAACGCACCACTCACTTTTTTTCCTTCATCAATTCTATGGTTAACCTCAACCTTCATAAATCCATCCGCTGACAAGTAAACTCCCAAATATCTAAAAACATTCACTTCTTCCATACTCCCTCTCTAAAATGTGATATCCATTTTTTCCTCATCTACATCGTTTGATACCCTCATCACCTCTTATCTATGTTCACTTTCAACTTTCTATCTTTACACACACAAACATATGTGTGTGTACTCACCTAATTGTGGTTGCAGGGGTCGAGACTCAGCTCCTGGCCCCGCCTCTTCACTGATCGCTACTGGATCCTCTCTCTGCTTCCTGAGCTTTGTCATACCTCTTCTTAAAACTATGTATGGTTCCTGCCTCCACTACTTCACTTGCTAGGCTATTCCACTTGCTGACAACTCTATGACTGAAGAAATACTTCCTAACGTCCCTGTGACTCGTCTGAGTCTTCAGCTTCCAGTTGTGACCCCTTGTCCCTGTGTCCCCTCTCTGGAACATCCTATCTCTGTCCACCTTGTCTATTCCCCGCAGTATCTTGTATGTCGTTATCATGTCTCCCCTGACCCTTCTGTCCTCCAATGTCGTCAGTCCGATTTCCCTTAACCTTTCCTCGTACGACATTCCCTTGAGCTCTGGGACTAGCCTTGATGCAAACCTTTGTACTTTCTCTAACTTCTTGACGTGCTTGACCAGGTGTGGGTTCCAGACTGGTGCTGCATACTCCAGTATGGGCCTAACATACACAGTGTACAGTGTCTTGAACGATTCCTTATTAAGGTATCGGAACGCTATTCTCAGGTTTGCCAGGCGCCCGTATGCTGCAGCGGTTATTTGGTCGATGTGTGCCTCCGGTGATGTGCTCGGTGTTATGGTCACCCCAAGGTCTTTCTCCCTGAGTGAGGTCTGTAGTCTTTGTCCACCTAGCCTATACTCTGTCTGCGGTCTTCTTTGCCCCTCCCCAATCTTCATGACTTTGCATTTGGCTGGATTGAATTCGAGAAGCCAGTTGCTGGACCACATGTCCAGCCTGTCCAGGTCTCTTTGCAGTCCTGCCTCATCCTCGTCCAGTTTAATTCTTCTCATCAACTTCACGTCATCTGCGAACAGGGACACTTCAGAGTCTATTCCTTCCATCATGTTCACATATATCAAAAATAGCACTGGTCCTAGAACTGACCCCTGTGGGACCCCGCTCGTAACAGGCGCCCACTGTGATACCTCTTCACGTACCATGACTCGTTGCTGCCTCCCTGTCAGGTATTCCCTTATCCATTGCAGTGCCCTCCCTTTTACGTGCTCCTGATCCTCCAGCTTCTGCACTAATCTCTTGTGGGGAACTGTGTCAAAGGCCTTCCTGCAGTCTAGGAAAACGCAATCTACCCACCCCTCTCTCTCGTGTCTTACTTCTGTTACCTTGTCATAAAACTCCAGGAGGTTTGTGATACAAGATTTGCCTTCCATGAACCCATGCTGGTTTTCATTTATAATCTTGTTCCTTTCCAGGTGTTCGACCACTCTCCTCCTGATAATCTTCTCCATGACTTTGCACACAATACATGTCAGAGACACAGGTCTGTAGTTTAGTGCCTCGTTTCTGTTTCCTTTCTTAAATATGGGGACTACATTAGCTGTCTTCCATTTCTCAGGTAGTTGCCCAGTTTCAAGGGATGTGTTGAAGATTGTGGTTAGAGGCACGCACAGCATCTCTGCTCCTTCTCTAAGGACCCATGGGGAGATGTTGTCTGGTCCCATCGCCTTTGAGGTGTCAAGGTCACTTAAGAGCTTCTTCACCTCCTCCTCAGTTGTTCGTATGTCATCCAACACTTGTTGGTATATTCCCTCTTGATGTTCCCTTCTGTGCTGTCTTCCCACAGCCCTTCCTGTCTCTACTGTAAAAACTTCCTTAAATCTCCTGTTCAGCTCCTCACATACCTCCTGATCATTTCTTGTGAGTTCTCCACCTTCTGTCCTTAATCTGATCACCTGGTCTTTGACTGTTGTCTTCCTCCTGATGTGGCTATACAACAGTTTCGGGTCAGTCTTGATTCTCGATGCTATGTCATTTTCATACTGTCGCTGGGCCTCCCTCCTTACCTGTGCGTACTCATTCCTGGCTCTGCGACTGATGTGTATGTGTGTGTGTGTGTGTGTGTGTGTGTGTGTGTGTGTGTGTGTGTGTGTGTGTGTGTGAGGTGAAAGTGTTGAATGATGATGAAAGTATTTTCTTTTTGGGGATTTTCTTTTTGGGTCACCCTGCCTCGGTGGGAGACGGCCGACATGTTAATATATATATATATATCAGATACAAAAACAGTTCAATTTTCTCAAATACATTAAATATTTTTTTCCCCTGAGCTATGATTAAAATTCTAGTCTAAAAAAGTATATTAGAGGTAGGGTGTAATTTACTCTACGAAGCTGGAACCTTCAATTACATAATTACATTCGTCGAGAGACGATGTATCATCTAGGGGGAAGAAATTAAATTACATTAATCTCGAAAAATAATTCAGTTATCCACCCAAAAATTTTGAATAATCCAATTACATTTTTTTTTAAATTAAGTGTAATCGAACAGTAACAAAAATACAATTAAAAAAAATCTATTGAGATCAAAATGCTTTGTTAATGATTTTTTTACTTAAAAAAATCTACGAGGAGGGGAGATACCTTAATACTGGCAAGGGTTCTTGATCCAAGGAACTGGAGCTCCCCTCCCCCCTCCTTTCCTCCGATCAAATATATTACTTCCCATTCCCCGGGAACTATGACCTTACGGGTTTAGTGCTTCTTGATAATCATTATTACTATTGAAATCTCTGGAATGAACTGTTTCTAATCGAATATTAAAGGAAAAAATATATAAATTTCATAAAAATCTTTTAATAATTATTAAAGAAAAAATTCACTTAAAAAATCTAAATCAAATAAAAATCTTTATAGCAAAAATTTAAATCATAAAAATATTTTAAGAAAATATAAATCACATAAAAATCTCTCAAGAAAATATAAATCACATAAAAATCCCTCAAGAAAATATAAATCACATAAAAATCTATCAATAAAATATAAATCACATAAAAATCTATCAATAAAATATAAATCACATAAAAATCTCTCAAGAAAATATAAATCACATAAAAATCCCTCAAGAAAATATAAATCACATAAAAATCTATCAATAAAATATAAATCACATAAAAATCTCTCAAGAAAATATAAATCACATAAAAATCCCTCAAGAAAATATAAATCACATAAAAATCTATCAATAAAATATAAATCACATAAAAATTTCTCAAGAAAATATAAATCACAAAAATCTCTCAAGAAAATATAAATCACATAAAAATCTCTCAAGAAAATATAAATCACATAAAAATCCCCCAAGAAAATATAAATCACATAAAAATCCCCCAAGAAAATATAAATCACATAAAAATCTATCAATAAAATATAAATCACATAAAAATCTATCAATAAAATATAAATCACATAAAAATCCCTCAAGAAAATATAAATCACAAAAATCTCTCATCGACACCATGCCTAACCCTTCTAGGGTAGGGTAGGTGCCTGAGCCCGAGCCTTTAGCTCATAAGACTGTCATTCCCATTTGCCCCCTTGGGGCGGGGATGGCAGACCAGAGAGGCCTAGCTTGTGGCTAGGCCTGGGGACAGTTGGTCCCAAAGATGAGGAGGTACTTGTGCCTCCTCCCATGGGAGACTTAAGTCTCAGACACTCCCTAAAGAGGGAGCCAAGGCCGGGCCACCACTTGGAAAAGGCCCGGACCGGGAAAATACCGGCTAATCTTTAATAATAATAATAATAATAAAAATAAAAATCTCTCGCTAAGAAAATATAAATCACATAAAAATCTCTCGTTAAGAAAATATAAATCACATAAAAATCTCTCGTTAAGAAAATATAAATCACATAAAAATCTCTCGTTAAGAAAATATAAATCACATAAAAATCTCTCGCTAAGAAAATATAAATCACATAAAAATCTCTCGTTAAGCAAATATAAATCACATAAAAATCTCTCGCTAAGAAAATATAAATCACATAAAAATCTCTCGTTAAGAAAATATAAATCACATAAAAATCTCTCGTTAAGAAAATATAAATCACATAAAAATCTCTCGTTAAGAAAATATAAATCACATAAAAATCTCTCGTTAAGAAAATATAAATCACATAAAAATCTCTCGCTAAGAAAATATAAATCACATAAAAATCTCTCGTTAAGAAAATATAAATCACATAAAAATCTCTCGTTAAGAAAATATAAATCACATAAAAATCTCTCACTAAGAAAATATAAATCACATAAAAATCTCTCGTTAAGAAAATATAAATCACAAAAATCTCTCGTTAAGAAAATATAAATCACATAAAAATCTCTCGTTAAGAAAATATAAATCACAAAAATCTCTCATCAAGAAAATATAAATCACATAAAAATCTCTCGTTAAGAAAATATAAATCACATAAAAATCTCTCGTTAAGAAAATATAAATCACATAAAAATCTCACTAAGAAAATATAAATCACATAAAAATCTCTCGTTAAGAAAATATAAATCACATAAAAATCTCTCGTTAAGAAAATATAAATCACAAAAATCTCTCATCAAGAAAATATAAATCACATAAAAATGTCTCGCTAAGAAAATATAAATGACATAAAAATCTCTCATTAAAAAAATATAAATCACATAAAAATCTTTTGATATTAAGAAAAATCTAAATTGCAAAAAAATCTAATAGTTAAGAAAAAATCTAAATCAAATAAAATTTTTTAATCATTATTAAAAAAATAATATTGCATACAAATCGTCTAATTATCGTAAGAAAAAATACAAATCACATTTATTAATGAATTTCAAATTTTAAATAAGAATTAAACAAATACGTTCACGTATTTAACAAAAGAAATTACTTAGATATACCCAGTAAAAGTTATTGACTATAAAAATTATTAAGAGAGGAACGCCGAGGCAAAACAGTGGCCTTGACCCCCTGAGAGACGAGTATGGAACTTACACAAGACACAGCAGTGTACCACACCCTAATGTTGACCCCGTGGTGACTTCTCCCTCCCAACACCTCCCTCTACTCTCCTTCCTTCTTACACTGGGCCTTCCATCAACTCACACTATTCACCATGTAAGTTCTTCTCCATCACACTATTCCCATATACATTCCTCTCCCTCCCCTCCATCACACTACACTTTCCCTCCCAGTTACGTTATTTTAAGCATAATGATGTAAAATAAATAGGAACAATATTCACAATATTCAACAGAAATTTCGTAAATCAGTGGTGGGCAAAACATCGATGGCAATATACCAGTAAATCACCATCTACCACACCTATATAGTAGTAGATAACAGAGCAGTACTTACCGCATCACACCGCCACTATTTACATAAAACTAATGAAGACTATATGTGAGCACTTAGAAATATATTAATATATTCACTCGGGCTTATTCTTGGTTATCTCTCTCTCTCTCTACTGGACCGGAGAGAAACACAAGGTTGGTCACGGTGAAAAGACCATCCGTGACCTGACCTGTATCGTGACCCAACACCCAGAACGTGAAGTCACCACCTGCTTGACCTGCAGCAGGAGGAGGAGGAGGAGCAGGAGGAGGAGGAGGAGCAGGAGGAGGAGGAACAGGAGGAGGAGGAGGAGGAGGAGGAGGAGGAGGAGGAGGAGGAGGAGATGCCAGAAGAGGAGGTGGAGCAGAAACACAAAAAATAAAGAGCAGTGAAGTAGACCCTCTTTTCCGTGCTAGGCAGGTCCAACTCACCTACTGGCCCATGCTAGGCATGTCCAACTCACCTACTGGCCTCAGGTAGTCAGGTGTCAGGAGGGGAGACAAAGAGAGGCTGACCTGAGCTTGCATTTGGTTCCTCGCATCCTACAAGGGATGTTACTGAAGGGCCTCTTGATCCAAGGAATCGGAGCTACCCCGGCCATTTCCCCCCTCCGATCAAACCACAAGCGCTGTATGACCCATACGGATTTCGCGCTTCCCCATAAATGTAATTACCTGGATCCTCAAAGTCTTCCATTATCTCCGTCTATTATTATTAATTTTTATTTGCGCCTTAATATAATTATATTATATTTATGGGAAAATGCTAAATACTGACGAGCCTTGTGGAGCGGGAGGCACTCAGGCTTGATCCAAGGAGGTGGATAGCTCCAATTCCTTAAATCGAGAGCCCTTCGCCAGCTTCGAGACACCCCTCCTTGAAAGGGTGGTATATTCCTATGCATTGTTGGTAAGACTGCAAGCAGGGGTTATCTGTGTCACTGGCAACACTGTCAGCTGAGCCTATATGTGACGTCATCATCTTGGTATATCTGCGGCTTTGGTTGCACTGACGTTTTTATGCATTTATTTCCTTGGTAACACTGTCTGCATATTGTTTTTGCCAGCCTGGCAAGACTGTTGATTTTTCTCGGTCTGTAAACTTGGCAACGCTGTCAACCTGATCTGCAAGTCTCTTGCAACGCTGTTGACCTGGACGACCTGAGTGTCTGGCAACACTGTCTACATGTCAACACTAGTCTCTGGAAATGTGTACCTGGTAACACCGTCTTCTTGTCAACACTAGTCCATCTATATTTGTGGCAACACTATCTGGCAACACTGGCGGACCAGACAAGTGACCTGGGTGACTTGGTAACACTGTTTACCTGGAGAATCACTCATTAACCACGTACCAGTGAGTGGCAACACTGGCGGACCAGACAAGTGACCTGGTAACACTGTTTACCTGGAGTATCACTCTCATTACCTACATACCAGTGAGTGGAAACACTGGCGGACCAGACAAGTGACCTGGGTGACTTGGTAACACTGTTTACCTGGAGAATCACTCTCATTAACCACGTACCAGTGAGTGGCAACACTGGCGGACCAGACTAGTGACCTGGATAAACTAGAGAGGGACACACATTGTAACCAATCCTGCGAGACACCTCTGCAGCATTAGCACCTAATTTAAGACCACATTTCGCCCGTCAGCCGACTGAACTCGCATAGTAATACCGAAATGTGCTGAAAGTGACACATATGATCACATTACAACACGCGATATATATATATATATATATATATATATATATATATATATATATATATATATATATATATATGTATATATATATATATATATATATATATATATATATATATATATAAATTCATACATATCCCTCATTTAAATAGCAAGGATAGGTGAAATGCTTACAGATACTAAGGATACAAATTTGTATACAATATGTATATACTCTGTGGGTATACACTATTTGTATACCTTCGTACGTTGTTGCCCTCGCATATTACTCCCATAACCTCCACATATATTAAAGTTATTACTTTCAATATTCAGTATAGATGAGGCCATCACTTTCATTTTAATGAGAGAGAAATAACATGGTGGGACCATTTTAGTCCCGGTCGTTTAGTTTATGGCAGTGGAGTTTATTGAACTATAACCATAAGACCATCTTGGCCTATTTTCTTAAAGATCTTAAGCCTTTAAATCGTAGGACGACGACCTCTCCAGATTTCCGGGGATGGTATAATGTTGGGAAATCCTATATGCTTGAATATGTTCGAGTATACTGGATATGCTGAGTATATTGGTTCTGGCTGGAATAGTTTTGTATACAGAACCTACTTTTCATAAAGAAGCATTCATCATACAGTAACGGCGTAGTTTGCTGGAATAATGTTGGTAGAATTACCCACGATATGTTGGGAAAAAGGACACAAGTGCAACTAATATGACCTTTAGTTATGGCAACGTTACACAATACAGGCCATAGACGTATATATACGTACTGAGTGAGGTACAAAATATAATGTAAACGTTGTAGGTAGTAGTAGTAGTCATTGTGGTGATGGTGGTGGCTGTGGTGGTGGTGGTGGTGGTAGTAGTGGTAGTAGTAGTAGTAGTAGTTGTGGTAGTAGTAGTTGTGGTAGTAGTAGTTGTGGTAGTAGTAGTAGTAGTAGTTGTGGTAGTAGTAGTAGTAGTAGTTGTGGTGGTGGTGGTAGTAGTAGTAGTAGTTGTGGTGGTGGTGGTAGTAGTAGTTGTGGTGGTGGTAGTAGTGGTAGTAGTTATAGTAGTAGTAGTAGCAGTTGTTGTAGTAGCAGAAGTAAATGTACCAGCTATGTAATGGCAGGGTTTATTGTTTTGAGAATTCTTGTCAATACTTCACAGATGATGAAGCTGCCTTTATTCTCTTTGTTTTAGACATAGCCATTCAAAGCATTTACGTCTGCGGAAACTGGGTTCTTTGATCACTAGGCGGGCGTCGTTAAATTTCATCAAGTGGTTGGCGGAATTCCGGTGATGTACGCAGGCACTGTTCAGGTTGTGGTTCCTACATGCAAACACTGAGACGTGTGTCAAGGTTTCTTGCTGTTTCACCTACGTATATTCTGTCACAGCCTCCACAGGGGATAGTACAAACCTCTGCTTTGATTAGAATGTTTTTCAATTTTCTCCTACTCAGATCTTTTATGAAAGTACCGATTGCAATAGCGACTCTAGTGTTAGCTTGTGCGAGCACTTTAGACACATTCATTGCAACCTGGCTATTGGGAAGGATTATAACTTTGTTAGGAGTGGTAGTGCGTGGAGAACTGATGATCTGAAGAGCTCTTTTCTTGCAGTCTTTGATGAAAAAGGAAGGAAAATGTAGATCAGTGAAGGTTTGATGTATGTACACTCCTCGTCAAGAAACTCTGGAACGCAAATTCGGTATGTTCTTAGTAGTATGCTGGAATGCTTTTTAGACAGGTTAAAAATATACACCTGCTGTCACAAGAGGTAAGCCAGGTACACGCTACATAAAGTCAAGGGTAGTGATAGCATCAGGTTTGCACTCGCCTTGTGAACTTATCAAATTGGGTTGCGATATAATTAAAGCTGACTCGAGGATTTTCACATACTTAAAATGTGTTCCACTTATAATGAGTGGCTTGGGCCAGTAGGTGACTAGAACCTACCTAGCACAGGCCAGTAAGGTTTCTGCAGTGCTCTTTCTTTATATTACGTTATGTTGAAAACTGATGAATTGTCATTATAATTAAAGAAAATTTCTTTATATCTCTCTCTCTCTCACCAGATCAATGACACATCTTCCTCCCGGACACAACACTCATGCCGCCCACGCCCACTCCTTATTAGTCAGATCCACGCCCACAGTATGCATCTCCACCACCACCTTATTCGGCAGTATCCACGCTCACCGGATGCCGCCCACACCACGTTCACATTATTTCCGCCCACGCCCATGAGGGTCCAGCACAATAACATCCCTTAAACGTTACACACAAGTGAATTCCACACCTTCATGTCCTCCCACACCTTCACTCTGCCCCCTCACACTCATAAGTGTGTCTGGATACGCACATGAGTGTCTGGATACGTATATGAGTGTGTCTGGATACATACATGAGTGGATACGTACATGAGTGTCTGGATACGTACATGAGTGTGTCTGTATACGTACGTACTGTATACGTACTGCATTTGTACAAGTGTGTATGAGTATCCTTCCATTCCTAAATATGTATGTCTTTGCATTCCAACATGAATGTGTATGAGGTGTATGCATCCCTACATGAGTATGTATACATCCGTACCATGAGTGTCTCCGCACATGACTCATTAAAAATTATAAAACATCGGTTTATTTATTTTTATTTGTAAGGCACAATTTCATCCAGCTGAGCCTCTGGCTTTAACTCATTATATGTATAAATATTTTCCACTCTGAATTTATCATTTTCAAAGAAAAATGAATTTCAGTTCTGCGTATTTGCTGGAGTTTCACACAACACATAATGAAAGTAAACTTGGCTATATTTTGATAGCACAAGTCAGCATGAAGCAAATATTATCTTCCACGGAGACTTGTGTTAACAACCCTCAGCTGATTTTGTTTACGTAAATCAGCTGATGCACCGTTTGAAAAGCGCTGGCAATAACAAGAAGGGATCCCGAGGGTAAAGGCTTGTCTAGTTTAAAGTTATCATTCAGTTCAAAGCAACGATATATATATATATATATATATATATATATATATATATATATATATATATATATATATAACCACACACGGGGGCTTGTGATACATTCTCTTTTCGGTCTTTTCGCTGAATCCTATTTTTCTGTTCACCGAAATTTTCTTAACTTTATGAATTACTGTATTTAGTAACATTAATGCTTAACAATTCGCAAACAGGTGTCTGGCAGTGTGGATAAAATACTGTGTACTCTGATGGCGAGTTTGAAGGTTCGAATCCTTCTATGGACTGAGATATGTTTGTTAGTAACGGTAATATATTGTAATTAGTTGAATTTGATTAATTGGTGTCAACCTAACCTAAAATTGCACATGAAGAGAAATCTGCCGAGGTTTCATCTCTGTTAGTGCATTGGATTGTTTGTATTAGCTTGGCAAAGCCCCTGGTGAGCGAAACGTAGCCACAAGAAATGTCTTTTATAGTATAGGTGTCTATATAAGGAATACATCTCTCAGTGTACTATATATGCTGACATTAACGGCGCAAAAATTTGCATTGGGGGGTCGCTCAGGGAAGGCTGTCTGGTTGGACGAGAAGGCTGGGAGACTTGTTTTGAACCAGCGTTAATATTATAACTATTTTTATTTGGGGGTTTGGGAGCTGACGAAATTTAAGGGGCTGAAGCTCCCGTCGATGCAGCCATTATATACTGAAAGTCCACTTTAATCTCTATTTTAAGGATTAAAAAATTCTTGAATGGTAATGAACAAGTGACATGCAACTGTAATGACCTAAGTTTAATCGATAGGCTTTAAATCTAATACAAACCTAACATACTGTCGGTTGTCTTACTATTAAATAATCAATACAGCATAAAACGAACGCTTGGAATTAGAACATTTAGTGAGGAGACACTAACATAATTCCACAAGTGACGATCCTGAGTATATCTCTAGGCCTAGTGTTTGCATACAATTTGGTATTAAAGTGCTGGTGGTGTGTGTGTGTGTGTGACACACGGCATGTGTAAGAGTGAATGTATGTGTGGGTGTAGTGTGACACACATGGCAGGTGTAACTTGATCTTCACAAGTGGCAAATAATGCTGACATGACAGGAGACAAATTCTTGATTAATGTCGACATTGTCTTGTGGGGGTGAGAGAGAAGGAGGGAGGAGGGTGGAAGGCAGGGAGAGTGGGAGCAGAAAGGGAGAGGATGAAGAGGCAGGGAGAGATTGGAAGCCAGCTAGGAGAGGCTGGGGAGGCAGGGAGAGGTGGGAGCAGAAAGGGAGAGGATGAAGAGTGGAACAAACTCCCAAGTACCGTTATAGAGGCCAGAACGTTGTGTAGCTTTAAAAATAGGTTGGATAAATACATGAGTAGATGTGGGTGGGTGTGAGTTGGACCTGATAGCTTGTGCTAACAGGTCGGTTGCCGTGTTCCTCCCTTAAGTCAATGTGACCTGACCTGACTAGGTTGGGTGCATTGGCTTAAGCCGGTAGGGACTTGGACCTGCCTCGCATGGGCCAGTAGGCCTTCTGCAGTGTTCCTTCGTTCTTATGTTCTTATGTTCTTATAAGCCAGCTAGGAGAGGTTGGGGAGGCAGGGAGAGATTGGAAGCAAGCAGGGAGAGGCAGGGAGGCTGGACATTCTCAATGACCGTGGCACCATGCATTTCTGAGAACACTGTTTCTTCCCAGTAGGGTAAACAATGACATTGTTAAGTCACTTGAGCGAGCATCAAGGCGCCTTCCAGTGACCATAACTGCTGCTATCGGTTTAAACTGGCTATTGTTAACAAATTATGCGCAAAGCTGTGTCACCTACACCTAGTGGGCACATTCCACTACGTTTGTCAGTGAAAATTACCTGACGGTCCTTGGAATGGGGTTCAAACTTATCGTTAAAATAGTATGTGATACTGACAAATAATTTTAACCGTGTTGATAATGGAATGACATCCTCAAGTTGAAAATTAAGACATGTGCAACAGTTGAGTATCTTAGAATAACGTTTCGCCTACACAGTAGGCTTCTTCAGTCAAATACAGAGCAGCAGGTGCAGTGGTGAAATAAAGGTGATATAATCAGTCCCTCAGCATGGTCTAGAACGATATCTTTCCAGACCATGGAAGGTGATGTAATCAGTCCTCAGCATGGTCTAGATTCTAGACCATGCTCTAGAACGATATCGTTCCAGACCATGGAGCTGAACTCTTTTCCAAGATGAGGAACTCACCACCTCAAATACTTTTTCTCCTAGGTTGATGGACTGATTACATCATTATTTCACCACTACACTTGCTGCCTCTGTATCAGACTGAAGAAGACTAATGTGTAGTTGAAACTTTTCATCGATAGAGATACCCAACTGTAGCACGTGTGTCTTCAGTGGCTATACTTACCGACTGCTGCTACTACTCGGGGGAACTCTGCCATTAATTTACATTTTACAATACGTACATCCTATGTTATACCACGGAATAAGTCTTTCTTGTGCAGATTGTTGTTTTGGGATGTTTTTTTTTGGTGGGGGGGGGGGGGATAACGTATTTTGTTGATGCAGGACAAAGGTCTACCCTAATGTGTTTTACAACATAATACCTCATCTCTATGAAACGTCCTTAGTAAACAATTGATGAATTTTATCCAGCATTGTGAGCTGTTTTCTCCAGCAGAACATCCACGGAGCGTACAGTAACTAGATGGATCGGAAATTATTACACTGAGAGACGATTTAACAGTCACTGTGGAGTATAAATTATTGCAGCTGGCTATAAAGTCACTTTAAAATCACTTGCATCCTTTTGAAGATGAAAGTGAATGCAGAATATTCTAAACTTGCTAAATTATGTCTAAAAGCTCTTCTACTGCACTCTACATACATGTGTGAGATTGTTTTTTCAGCAACGAGTGTCATTAAGGTCAAGTACAGGAACAGTGTGGATATTTGATCTCCACTGCTCGTCTTACTCTCCTCAAGCCGAGGCTTGTTAAAGAATCTCCAGGTTCATCTGTCGCATTAGTGTAGGTTAGGCGTTTTAACGTGCTTATTGAAAAAAAAATATTTTTTAGGCTTATTTGACTGAATGTAATATCTTATTTTAATATTCTTCAATAATTTATTTTTCATTTCTTCAATTTTGTTAATATCCTCAATTTGGCAAGTGTACACTAGTGGCTACCAACATGGAAACTACAAAGCCAGTCCATTACGTCAGAAAGTTTGAGAAGCACTGCTATATACGGTGGTGTGTGTGTGTGTGTGTGTGTGTGTGTGTGTGTGTGTGTGTGTGTGTGTGTGTGTGTGTGTGTGTGTGTGTGTGTGTGTGTGTGTGTAAGACAAGTGAATCTAGCAGACACCAGTCACTGCCAAGTCACTGCAGTGAGCAAAGTTTGCGCTGCCAAGTAACCACAGTGAACAGCGAGGTTTGCACTGCCAAGTAACTGCAGTGAGTGAGGTTTGCACTGCCAAGTAACTGCAGTGAGTGAGGTTTGCACTGCCAAGTAACTGCAGTGAGTGAGGTTTGCACTGCCAAGTAACTGCAGTTAGTGAGGTTTGCACTGCCAAGTAACTGCAGTTAGTGAGGTTTGCACTGCCAAGTAACTGCAGTCAGCGAGGTTTGCACTGCCAAGTAACTGCAGTCAGCGAGGTTTGCACTGCCAAGTAACTGCAGTCAGCGAGGTTTGCACTGCCAAGTAACTGCAGTGAGTGAGGTTTGCACTGCCAAGTAACTGCAGTGAGAGGTTTGCACTGCCAAGTAACTGCAGTTAGTGAGGTTTGCACTGCCAAGTAACTGCAGTGAGTGAGGTTTGCACTGCCAAGTAACTGCAGTGAGAGAGGTTTGCACTGCCAAGTAACTGCAGTGAGTGAGGGTTGCACTGCCAAGTAACTGCAGTGAGAGAGGTTTGCACTGCCAAGTAACTGCAGTGAGTGAGGTTTGCACTGCCAAGTAACTGCAGTGAGAGAGGTTTGCACTGCCAAGTAACCACAGTCAGTGAGGTTTGCACTGCCAAGTAACTGCAGTCAGCGAGGTTTGCACTGCCAAGTAACCACAGTCAGCGAGGTTTGCACTGCCAAGTAACCACAGTCAGCGAGGTTTGCACTGCCAAGTAACCACAGTCAGCGAGGTTTGCACTGCCAAGTAACCACAGTCAGCGAGGTTTGCACTGCCAAGTAACCACAGTCAGAGAGGTTTGCACTGCCAAGTAACCACAGTCAGCGAGGTTTGCACTGCCAAGTAACCACAGTCAGCGAGGTTTGCACTGCCAAGTAACTGCAGTGAGAGAGGTTTGCACTGCCAAGTAACTGCAGTCAGCGAGGTTTGCACTGCCAAGTAACTGCAGTCAGCGAGGTTTGCACTGCCAAGTAACTGCAGTGAGAGAGGTTTGCACTGCCAAGTAACTGCAGTCAGCGAGGTTTGCATGAACAAACAGTAAAGAGAAATGTGAAAAATTCTCCTGTCACTGGTCTTAGTTATAAGACGACCCATTCAACGGAAATTTGACCAAGGCCTTTTCCTGGCTTACCCATCCACTCAGCAAAAAAATGTAAGTTTATATTATGATGGTAGGCTATCAAGATGCTCTAGTGAATGGATCATCATACGACTAAACAATCGTGTCTCTATTTTTTTTTTTGTACATTTCTGACAAACAAAATATCGCCTCCCCTCCGTCCTTTACGATATAAATATTAACTCTCATTGTACAATAAGCCCTGCCCTGCCCTCTCTCATCACACCGTAAACCCACATACCTAGTTAATTAAGGTTAGGTCAGGAGAGGTGGCCTGGGGCGAGGTCACCCAGCATCTCATTCAACCTTGCCAAGGGGCGAGATCATGCCTATAAGTGGGTGGGGGTGATACCCATCACTGTGGGTGGGGGAACACACGTGCTGACACCCATCACTGTGGGTGGGGGAACACACGTGCTGACACCCATCACTGTGGGTGGGGGAACACGTGCTGACACCCATCACTGCGGGTGGGGGTGACACCCATCACTATGGGTGGGGAACACACGTGCTGACACCCATCACTGTGGGTGGGTGGGTGTGACACCCATCACTGTGGGTGGGGGAACACACGTGCTGACACCCATCACTGTGGGTGGGGGTGACGCCCATCACTGTGGGTGGGGGAACACACGTGCTGACACCCATCACTGTGGGTGGGGGTGACGCCCATCACTGTGAGTGGGGGAACACACGTGCTGACACCCATCACTGTGGGTGGGGGTGACACCCATCACTATGGGTGGGGAACACACGTGCTGACACCCATCACTGTGAGTGGGGGTGACGCCCATCACTGTGGGTGGGGAACACACGTGCTGACACCCATCACTGTGGGTGGGGAACATGTGGTGACACTGATGACTATGTAAGACTAAGCAGGGAGGTGGGAGAAACAGAGATCAAGGAAGAAAAGGGAGTAAGGAAGAAGAGAACGAAGTACACGAGGTCACAACTGGACGTTAAAAACACAGATGAGCCACCGGGATGTTAGGAAAAACTTCTTTAGCCTTTGGCTAGTCAGAGAGAGGAACGACCTAGCCAGTGAAATGGCAGAGACAGGATCCACACATAGTTTTATGAAGAGTTACGACAGATCTCAGTCAGGAGAGAGAAGACTCAGTAGTGACCAGAGAAGAGACAGACCAGGAGCTTAGACTTGAACCTTACAACCACATGTGAGTATATATATATATATATATATATATATATATATATATATATATATATATATATATATATATATATATATATATATACACACACACACTCACGTAGGTGAGTGGTATAAACCTTGGTAATAGATACCCTCAAATTGGTGTAGAGAGACACGTTAGCAAACACTTGGACATAATAGAAAACATTTCGGTCCTGGGACCTTGATCAAGGACAGAAACGTTTTTCAATAAACATATCCTAGTTTTTACTCACGTGTTTTTGTAAACCATAAAGGTGAGCACAAGCCATCAGAAACATCAACATAATATACACTTAAGAACATTATTTAGGTCGCACTTTCAACATGAACAAACAACGTAGGTGTCCGAGTGGACACTATTTACACCACACTAGGTGCCAATTGTTGTCAATATTAACATTAAATTCGCACAGTATAAGTGATGTAATGGAGTGAAAGTGAGGCAGGGGTTATCTCCATTAAAGTTGGCGGCTACAATAGTATCTACGCCCACACATACTCATGGAACAACATTCCAGCACCATCAGTCATATTCGTGTAGATTTCAACGTTTACTGGACGAGCTAAGCAACTGCACTGCCAGAAGTTTCAAGGCCGAAAATTTAATCTGCTTCTTTGTTAAATATACGTTTTTTTTTTTTTAAGATTTATACAACTTTACCTAATAATTCCGTCCCAATATAACATAACTTAGCCTAACCTAATTTAACTTTTAATAAAATGACGTAAGAAATCAGGTAAGAAAAGTAACGTATCAAAGTAAGAAAAAAAGATGTATCACACACACACAGTAACAAGTATTACAAATTCACAAATGTTAAGTGATGTGTCAGGGAGAAAGCTAGCAATTGAATGCTTCAAAATAATATATATATATATATATATATATATATATATATATATATATATATATATATATATATATATACACGCATATGCTTTTGTAATTCTTGCAGTACCTCTCATGCATCTGGAATGTACTAATTTGCTAGCTAATGCTGCCAATTTAGTGTGGACAATGAGGTTATCTTCGATCACCCCAGAGTAGACGAGGTAAGTACACAGGTCGGAGTACCACATTCCACGGAGTTAGGTTGCTGATGAGTGATATAACTATATGCAAAACAAGTACAGGGAAAGTTAAATGATAGCTCTAGGCCTTTCGTGTTGCAATCAACACATCACGAGCTTGCAATGTTGAAGAAATGAGTAGGAAGTCCAAGCAGATTAGTTCAGGGGAACGTTATAGCTCGAGCTAGAACTTTCCCCTGAATGTTGCAAGCTCCTGATGATGTGCTGACAACACGAAAGGCCTAGGGTTATCATTCAACTCCCCCTGTGGTTGTTTTGCATCTTGTATCGCTTCTTCGCGAGTATTGCTTATGACAATAAAGAGTTGAAAGTTGAATGATTACTCCTGTTTGAAGAGCTTATCTTTGGAATAGACTGACAGGTGTACCTGGCATCCACAAGGAATCATTTTCTTACCTGATTTTGACAACCACCCTGTTACATAATCTATTGATAGGATTGATGGAGGTAGTGATAGATGCAGTGATGGAGAAGGTGGTGATAGCTGCAGTGGTGGAGGAGGTGATGATAGAGGCAGTGATGGAGAAGGTGGTGATAGATGCAGTGATGGAGCAGGTGGCGATAGGTGCAGTGATGGAGGAGGTGGCAATAGATGCAGTGATGGAGAAAGTGGTGATGAAGGTGGCGCCGGAAGTAATGATGGAGGTAAGAAGGATGGTTCAGCAACAGGAACCACTAGTAACACACCATCAACATAAATAAGAACATGAAGTTTCTACTTACAGGAAGTAGCAACTCTCCAGAACACAACCTACCATTTATACAGTCAACACCTCTTCCATCAACTCCCTGCGTTAATGAGGCTTCAAGTCTATCAACTACACGAGGCTCATTCAAGCTGCTTTTCACTCGTTCACAACCACTCAAAAATACTTTAATCCCTAAAACAGGGATTGAAGCAAATTCTCAGCATATACACCGAGAGATATACACCTCTCAGTGTATATCCCGTGCATAATACAGCTCCAGCTTAGCCTAGTTTGTGCCTTATACTGACAAACAAAAACCTATATCACAGTAGTTACCGTAACTATAACCAAATTTGAGTCAGCTCTTTCACATAATTTTTTTTCGTAACTACGACTACAAAAAGTACATTAAAAATTGAACAGTACATATTATTATTATTATAATCAAAAAGAAGCGCTAAGCCACAAGGACTATACAGAACAGTACATAGAAAGGCCTTCAATGAGAGGCTACTCAAATTTCCATGCTCTTTCTCGAAAAAAATCACAACAGTTTTATAAGAGAACTTATATAACAGTGATGCTCAATTAGGTCATCAAATATCTTTGTGTATACAATCGTGTTGCCAAATACAATTTCTAAGCTAAGAGGTTCATAAATTTTTGATGAAAATTATATTATAAACTCTCAGCCATAAACACAGGGGAACTCAAGTGAATATGCTATTCATAGTGAAGAAAATATATATGTTGCAAATCAACCTCAAGGAGAATAGGCCAGTAATAATTAGCGAAACGTTGCTCCACTACAAGCCTCTTCTGTGATGGTATTGTCTTTCCTTCAATACTGTCAGCTATACGCCATTTAAATCTTATGGTATCCCGTAATTTGATCGCTAGTGCACTCCGCTCACACACTGAGGTCCGGGGTTCGAATCTCCACCGGTACGGCTGGAAAACATTAGGGACATGTTTCCCTAAGACATCTGCCGTCCCTGTCCCAGTTCACCCATCAGTAAAATGGGTACCTGGGTCTTAGTGGACTGGTGTGGGTCGCATCCTGGGACAAAACTGACCTAACTTGCCCGAAATGCTCTGCATAACAAGAGGCTTTCTATACAGTAGTATGTCATTGATGTCAGCTATGGTCTGTATACCTTGTACATGTACTTGTAGAAATAAAGATATTATTATTAATATTTTACAAAGATTTTCGTCTTAATATTAAGATAAAATAAAAAGTTCTGACAGTGGAGTCATGTTGTCGATCAAACTATCTTTAAATTACACACAAAATCATATTAACTCTATTGCAATATAAATAAAGAGAAACGTATATAATAAAATAATTTTGTGCATGATCTGGAGGCCTCTCTCGTTACCCGAAATTGATGTCAAGGTTACTGATGGAAGATCAGAAACGTGCGTACATCAACTGGTTAAGAACAGTCACTGTGCCGTGGTTGGAAGTCACTGTGCCGTGGCTGAATAGTCACTGTGCCGTGGCTGGAACAACAGTCACTGTGCCGTGGTTGGAACAGTCACTGTGCCGTGGCTGAACAGTCACTGTGCCGTGGCTGGAACAACAGTCACTGTGCCGTGGCTGAACAACAGTCACTGTGCCGTGGCTGGAACAACAGTCACTGTGCCGTGGCTGAACAAGTCACTGTGCCGTGGCTGGAACAGCGACTGTGCCGTGGCTGAACAGTCACTGTGCCGTGGCTGGAACAACAGTCACCGTGCTGTGGCTGGAACAATGGTCACCGTGCTGTGGCTGGAACAAGTCACCGTGCTGTGGTTGAACAGTCACCGTGCTGTGGTTGAACAGTCACCGTGCTGTGGCTGGAACAACAGTCACCGTGCTGTTGTTGAACAGTCACCGTGCTGTGGCTGGAACAGTCACCGTGGCCGTGGCTGGAACAACAGTCACTCTCCCGTGGCTAGAACAGCATTAACTGTGCCGTGGCTGGAACAACAGTCACTGTGCCGTGGCTGGAACAGTCACTGTGCCGTGGCTGGAACAACAGTCACTGTGCCGTGGCTGGAACAACAGTCACTGTGCCGTGGCTGGAACAACAGTCACTGTGCCGTGGCTGGAACAGTCACTGTGCTGTGGCTGGAACAACAGTCACTGTGCCGTGGCTGGA
Source organism: Cherax quadricarinatus (assembly GCF_038502225.1). NCBI lineage: Eukaryota > Metazoa > Arthropoda > Malacostraca > Decapoda > Parastacidae > Cherax > Cherax quadricarinatus. The sequence goes on from NC_091369.1 coordinate 10,657,288, forward strand.
ACAACAGTCATTGTGCCGTGGCTGAACAGTCACCGTGCTGTGGCTGGAACAAGTCACCGTGCTGTGGCTGGAACAACAGTCACCGTGCTGTGGTTGAACAAGTCACCGTGCCGTGGCTGGAACAGTCACCGTGCTGTGGCTGGAACAACAGTCACCGTGCTGTGGCTGGAACAACAGTCACCGTGCTGTGGCTGGAACAACAGTCACCGTGCTGTGGCTGAACAAGTCACCGTGCCGTGGCTGGAACAGTCACCGTGCTGTGGTTGGAACAACAGTCACCGTGCTGTGGCTGGAACAACACTGTGCTGTGGCTGGAACAACAGTCACTGTGCTGTGGCTGGAAGTCACTGTGCTGTGGCTGGAACAGTCACTGTGCTGTGGCTGGAACAACAGTCACCGTGCTGTGGCTGGAACAGTCACCGTGCTGTGGCTGGAACAGTCACTGTGCTGTGGCTGGAACAGTCACCGTGCTGTGGCTGGAACAGTCACCGTGCTGTGGCTGGAACAACAGTCACCGTGCTGTGGCTGGAACAGTCACCGTGCTGTGGCTGGAACAGTCACCGTGCTGTGGCTGGAACAGTCACCGTGCTGTGGCTGGAACAACAGTCACCGTGCTGTGGCTGGAACAGTCACCGTGCTGTGGCTGGAACAACAGTCACCGTGCTGTGGCTGGAACAACAGTCACCGTGCTGTGGCTGGAACAACAGTCACCGTGCTGTGGCTGGAACAACAGTCACCGTGCTGTGGCTGGAACAGTCACTGTGCTGTGGCTGGAACAACAGTCACTGTGCTGTGGCTGGAACAGTCACCGTGCTGTGGCTGGAACAACAGTCACCGTGCTGTGGCTGGAACAGTCACTGTGCTGTGGCTGGAACAAGTCACTGTGCTGTGGCTGGAACAACAGTCACTGTGCTGTGGCTGGAACAACAGTCACCGTGCTGTGGCTGGAACAACAGTCACCGTGCTGTGGCTGGAACAACAGTCACCGTGCTGTGGCTGGAACAACAGTCACCGTGCTGTGGCTGGAACAACAGTCACCGTGCTGTGGCTGGAACAACAGTCACCGTGCTGTGGATGCAACAACAGTCACCGTGCAGTAACCGGAACTCGTGCAGACTACACTGTATAAAACGTTTCCATCATCCTGACTTGATAATCGTCCAGAACTGAGCGAAACAGAGGCTAAACTTTTCTCTCATATCTTTTGTTTGTGAAGAAAAACAAGTTACTGTATTTATCGGATATAACGAACCAATAAGGTTGTTAGTAAACGTCTGATATATCGGACATATTACCGTCTCTTCAAATTATTGTTCCTATATGTGAAATTTTTTTCATTCTAATTTTTTTAAATTGATTTTTTTTACCATAGATGAGCGAGACAGTTTGGCATCTTTAATGAGATGTTTCGCTTGTTCCATAGTTCCAGATTATGGAACAAAACTCTTCTCCAGGCTAAGGGACTAACCACCTCAAAACTACGTCTTCAAGGTTGATGGACTGATGACATCGTCTCCACATCTCTTCTGCTTCTATCAACTCTCCTGTACTCAACTGAATTATTATTGTAATCAAAGGGGAAGCGCTAAACCCGTAGGATATGCAGCGCCTGTGGGGGGATGTGGCAGGTATTCAGACTTAATTCAGGGAACTGGAGCACAGATACAATTCCCTAGATCAAAAGCCCCTCACCTGCATCAAGGAACCTCCCTTGAGGTGTACTCGACTGAAGAAGCCTGTGTAGGCGGAACGTTTCGGAATTAAGACACCTAACTGTTGCACTTGTGTGTTACTTATCAAGTATTTTACAGTGAGAATAGTGTTGTTGTCTCCTGTCTCATCATTACCAAGATGATACGCTAACCATGAGTTATTTCTCACAGTTATTATGCACCCTTAAACTTATTATGCACTTACCTTTAAGTGTGTAATGTAACTGCGAACAAATTGTCCCGTTTCCCGTTGTAATGACTTGTTACATGAAACACTGTGTGTGTGTGTGTGTGTGTGTGTGTGTGTGTGTGTGTGTGTGTGTGTGTGTGTGTGTGTGTGTGTACGTACTCACCTATTTGTGGTTGTAGAAATCGATTCACAGCTTTTGTGTATGTGTGTGTATGTTACTTGAATGTACGTGGATGTCGCTTGAACGTATATATGAATGTTGCCTGAATCTGTGTCTATACAAATTAGAGAGACTGCAGGTTATGGCGTGTTACTGTGAACACATTTCCTCCACCAGATACTTCAACCATTCCCACAGAGGACAAGACCCTCGCCATGTGAAGCCAGAGCTTTAGCTACCAGGCAACGAGGAGGATCCTGAGTTTTGAATAATGTTACTGGTTGTGGCTATTGCTGCGGAGTGTAAACATGATTTGATGCGCCAGTAACTTTCTTTAAATGTTGATATCGGCTCCAAATAATGATGTACAAGTGATGTATGTATAGTTGGATGCACTTTTAAATTATTTATCAGCTACTGATACAGATCACGAAGGATTGTGGCCATTTGATTTGCACGTAACTGGTTAAGATATTTTAAAGTATCCCCTGTGAAGTAATGTTTATATTGAAAATTAGACGTGTGCAACTTCTGGATATCTTTATTGTAGACGTTTATCCATCCAGTGGCTTTATCAATACAAATTCAAGGGTATAATTGGAAGACAGTACAACCATATACAAAAGATGAGGTAATCAGTCCCTCAGCCGTGGAACTAGTGAAGAGCACCATAGTCGTGAAGAATCCAGTCCTCGAATTACCATTGATAAAGCCACTGGATGACGAAACATCTACAATAAAGATACCCAGATGTTGCACATGTGTCTAATTTTCACCTTTTCGGTACTGTATATCATTCATGTACAATGTTTATATTACTCGAAAAAGAGTGAATGACGACTGGGTAATGAATGAAATACAACGGAAGAATGTGAATGAGGAGTTAAAGCGTAACAGTGACGTTGAATGAACGATCGTGGAATGAAAAGAATGGCTGAAAGTGTCCATATTAAAGCATTATGTGGTTTAGAGGAATAGTGGGATATAAGTAGTGGGTAAAATCGTTTTATATCTGGAGGTAAAAGTCATGGAAAGAGGTGGGTGAGACGTGTGTCCAGAGGTGAGTATACTTCTCTGGTAAGATCTTCACTGTAGAAGTGAGAAATACTCCCGTGGAAGGTGAAGTAGAAATCTGAAAATGGTCCAACAGGAACGTAACGTGAGGATGGTCCAAGACTGACCCAAACATAGCTTGAGACTGGTCCAAGGCAGACCAAAACGTAGCTTAAGAATGGTCCGAGACAAACCAAATGTCAACTAAGTTTCCTCACCCAACTGCAAGTTATTTGTGAAGTGCAATGGGAAAGTTGTAGATCCTGACGGAAATAATAAATGGTGACTAACTGAATAATGCTTAGAAACACAGTTGGTAGAAGCAAACACGTACTTTAAGTAGAAATATATATGCAGTGTATACGACACATTGACGAATGTCTGATCTAGGATATATATATAATATATATATATATATATATATATATATATATATATATATATATATATATATATATATATATATATATATATATATATATAGTATATGGGAACAATACTGAGGTGAAGGCAGCATCTCTGAATATTATCTTAGCGTACAGGAAGTCAAGTCACCATCATTGGTATTTACCTGTAAAATTTATTTCCATTCATCATTACAAAGTTGAGATAAAATTGATAAAAAAAAAACTTAGGAGAGAGAGGGAGAGAAAGAATTTATATTGATCTACCAGTCAAATAATACTGTTTTTGATGATGCTCTCAGTGAGGGCCACTCGAAAAACTTGTACAAACTTAAACACACACATCAAAAAAAAAAAAAATAGAAGATGCGAAAATGGTAAAAATATGAATAAACAAACAAATCAGTAAACAAGCAAGGATAAACAAGTCATGACATAGAAGTAGTGATGCAAATGAGGACGTCCAAATGTAAGTCTTGGCGATTCCTTTATTTTTCACTTCCTTCAGAACAAAGTTCTAAGTACCCTGGCTACTTAAATTCCATATACTGAAATCAGATAAAAAATGGCTTTATATAGATAAACAACAGATATCTCAAAGGTCAAAATAGAGATATTTACAGGGGAATTAAAAGAGAAGAGAGGCACTTAAGAAATATATTCAATTAAAAAAGAAATAAACAAAGGGATAAGAAAAGCCAAAGGAGATTACGAAGTTAAAGTCGCCGCCTAGCATGGGCCAATAGGTCTACTGCAGTGCTCCTTCTTTCTTAAGTTTTTCTCCTTTTAGCCCTCTTCCTCCTCCGTTAACATCACCTCGACCTCCTCCACGTTCTTTTCCTCCTCCTCCTCCCACTTCGTCCCTAAACACGGCCCAGCCTATCCCCCCCTAACCCCCACCCCTCCCACCCGTGCCCACGCCCACAGGCTAACAACCCTCGTCCTTGATATTCTAACCACACTAGACAACAGTTACCCTTGAGGTTTCCCAACGACCCAGTTATGCGGATGTCGAACCGGATTCCCTAAAGAACGTGACTAAACTGGATCCATCTTGGTTAATGCTCTCTACCGTCTATTACTGTTCTCCTCTAACGTTTCACTTTATATATAATTATCTTCTCATGTTCATTTTTTGTTTATGTGGGTATTTACCCGCTGCGTGCGGGGTTTTCGGTGGATAATTGCGCCTACTGAGGATTGTTTCCCTGCCCCTGTTTATCCATCCTGTCTTGAACCACACGAGGCACAACATGCAAGAAATCACAATAAAACGAGTGTTTGCAAACATGAAAAAAAAAAACACATTGAAAATAGTAAATTAAACCTGAGCGCTGTCATGTGCTTACACAACTTCCTCTGAGGATGTGTGTAAGCACATGAAAGCGATCAAGTTTTATTTCCTATTTTCAAGAAGGTATTTTTTTTTTTTTGCACGACACAATACCTATACTTATCCCTTCGTTTACGTGTCTCTTTCTTGGTTCTAGTCGTTTACACTGTAATAAACGTGCCAGGTCAGACATACATAAGAATGTTGAAAATTGTATAAAATACCGACAAGTTTATGACTAAGACACATGTGCAACAGTTAGGTATCTTTACTGATGAAACATTTCCTCAACAAAGATATCCAAGCGCTGCTCATGTGTCTAATTTATCAATATGTTTACTGTTTACTAAACCATGCGCTCTCTGTGTCTCCCTCCCTCACCTCCACCTACCAGGTCAAACATACCACACCAAACAGTTACTGGGACATTAAGAGATCACCAACTGGTATTTCCCGAGTCTGGCCTCCCTAACACCTCTCACTGCTCCCTCAATGTCATTTAACATGGCACTCTGAAAAACCTGCTTGAGATTACCACCCGAGATCATCACCTCTGACCTTCACTTGTATTTATACTCCTCTACGTGTACTATAATGGCTTTATATATATATATATATATATATATATATATATATATATATATATATATATATATATATATATATATATATATATATATATAATACACGAACATGTACAGGTACACATCGAAAACTCTCCCAACAAACACATAAACGGTAGTATCTTTGTTAATGTAATTTGTAGTAGCAGTTGTTGTTGCAGTAGTTGTAGTAGGATATTCACAGGTAAGACCCAAATGAAGTTCATCTAGAATATAAGGGGTAGAAGAAAATACTCTGTAAAAGGACAGAAGTGCAACTAATGTGATATTTTATTATGGCAACGTTTCGCTCTCCAGGAACTTTGTTACGTCGTTACAAACAATACAGGGACACAGATGTACATATAAGTATAGAGTAAGGTGTAAAGCACCACTGTGTGGAGAAACGTTTCCTCAGTAGAGATGCCCATATGCTGCATAAGTGCCTCATTCTTTACACACACACACACAAAGGAAAATCATCATGGGGTGAGTATAATACAGAGCACATCTGAGGCTCACATCAACCAGATAACTGCTGCAGCATACGGGCGTCTGGCAAACCTGAGAATAGCGTTCCGATATCTCAGTAAGGAATCATTCAAGACTCTGTACACCGTGTACGTCACGCCCATATTGGGATATGCAGCACCAGTTTGGAACCCACACCTGGTCAAGCACGTCAAGAAACTAGAGAAAGTGCAAAGGTTTGCAACAAGACTAGTTCCAGAGCCAAGGGAAATGCCCTACGAAGAGTGGGTAAGGAAAATCGGCCTGATGACACTGGAAGACATACAAAATACTGCGAGGAATTGACAAGGTGGACAAAGACAGGATGTTCCAGAGGGGACACAGAAACAAGAGGTCACAACTGAAGACTCGGACGACTCAAAGAGATGTTAGGAAGTATTTCTTTAATCGTAGAGTTGTCGGGAAGTGGAATAGCCTAGAAAGTGGCGTAGTGGAAGCAGGAACCATACATAGTTTTAAGACGAGGTTTGACAAAGCTCAAGGAGCAGGGAAAGAGAGGACCTAGTAGCAATCAGTGAAGAGGCGAGGCCAGGAGCTATGAATCGACCCCGGAAACCACGAACACGTTAGTACAAATAGGTCAGTACATATACACACACACACATTAACTGCGGTAGTAATGTTCTGCTGTTGTTAAGTAAGTGCAGGATGTCTTCACTGTTATTTTGTGTTATGTAAGTTTTTCGGTCACCTTTGTTCTGGCTGGGTAAATAACTGACATCATGTGGCTTAAAAAAGATAATTTTCCTTTCTAGACGTAAAGAAACAAAAGTACTTGTATGATCGTTCAGAAACACACGTACTTAATTATTACAATACATTATATATATATATATATATATATATATATATATATATATATATATATATATATATATATATATATATATATATATATATATATATATATGCAATAAAATCACAGTAAACAGGTGATTTCAGAATATGCAAAACAACCACTGTGAAAGAGCAGAGAAATTCCAAGCGATTTCGTGACTACTCACATTATCAAGGAACAATGTCATCGTTCCTTGATAATATGAGTAGTCACGAAAGCGCTTGGAATTTCTCTATTCTTTCACAGTGGTTGTTTTGCATATATATATATATATATATATATATATATATATATATATATATATATATATATATATATATATATATATATATATATATATATATATATATATATATATATATATGGGTTGCTGAGGTGGTTCGGGACATGTAGAGAGAATGGAGCAAAACAGAGTGACTTCAAGAGTGTATCAGCCTGTAGTGGAAGGAAGGCGGGGTAGGGGTCGGCCTAGGAAAGGTTGGAGGGAGGGGGTAAAGGAGGTTTTGTGTGCGAGGGGCTTGGACTTCCAGCAGGCATGCGTGAGCGTGTTTGATATAAGTGAATGGAGACAAATGGTTTTTAATACTTGACGTGCTGTTGGAGTGTGAGCAAAGTAACATTTATGAAGGGGTTCAGAGAAACCGGCAGGCCGGACTTGAGTCCTGGAGATGGGAAGTACAGTGCCTGCACTCTGAAGGAGGGGTGTTAATGTTGCAGTTTAAAAACTGTAGTGTAAAGCACCCTTCTGGCAAGACAGTGATGGAGTGAATGATGGTGAAAGTTTTTCTTTTTCGGGCCACCCTGCCTTGGTGGGAATCGGCCAGTGTGATAATAAATATATATATATATATATATATATATATATATATATATATATATATATATATATATATATATATATATATCTTTCAACACACCGGCCGTATCCCACCGAGGCGGGGTGGCCCAAAAGGAAAAACGAAAGCTTCTCCTTTTACATTTAGTAATATATACAGAAGGGGTTACTAGCCCCTTGCTCCCGGCATTTTAGTTGCCACTTACAACACGCATGGCTTACGGAGGAAGAATTCTGTTCCACTTCCCCGTGGAGAGAACAGGAAATAAACAAGAACAAGAACTAGTAAGAAAATAGAAGAAAACCCAGAGGGGTGTGTACATATATATATGCTTGTACATGTAGTATGTGTAGTGTGACCTAAGTGTAAGAAGAAGTAGCAAGATGTACCTGAAATCTTGCATGTTTACGAGACAGAAAAATGGACACCAGCAATCCTACCATCATATAAAACAATTACAGGCTTTCGTTTTACACTCACTTGGCAGGACGGTAGTACCTCCCTGGGTGGTTGCTGTCAACCAACCTACTACCTATATATATATATATATATATATATATATATATATATATATATATATATATATATATATATATATATATATATATATATATATATATATATATATGTCGTGTCGAATATGTAAAACTGGTCAATTAGCAAGAACTCGTTTAAAATTAAGTCCTTTCTAAAATTTTCTCTTATACGTTTAAAGATATATATTTTTCATTAATGTGAATGTAAAAATTTTTAATTTTGCACCAAAAGAATCTTAGAAAACTTACCTAACCTTATTATAACAAAAACAATTTATTTTAGCCTAACCCATCTAAATATATTTTAGATTTGTTTGCAATAATTTAATACTAAAAAAACACAGTGAAATATATTTTTTTTTTTCGTTAGGTTCAAAATGATTTTGGCGAAATTATTGCATACACAAATTTTCGCTGCTTGTCCTATATGGCTAGATGAGCGTTGCTATTTAAGCCAAGATCGCAAGTTCTGCCTATTCGGCACGACATTATATATATATATATATATATATATATATATATATATATATATATATATATATATATATATATATATATACACGTGCCGAATAGGTAAAATCTGCTATTCTGGCTTAAATAGCAACGCTTCTCTTGCCGAATAAGGCAAGCGAAAATTTGTGTATGTAATAATTTCGCAAAAATCATTCTGAACCTAACGAAAAATATATTTCACTGTGTTTATTATTAAATTATTGTAAACTTATCTAAAATATATTTAACTGGATAAGGTTAAATTAAATTACGCTTGTTATAATAAGGTTAGGCAAGTTTTCTAAGGTTCTTTTGGTACAAAATTATTAATTTTTACATTAACATATATGAAAAAAAATAAATCTTTAAACGTACAAGGGAAAATTTTAGAAAGTACTAAATTTTAAAAGAGTTCTTGCTAACTGGCTAATTTTACCTATTCGGCACGACATTGCCACAATAAAATGCCACATTAGTATCATTGGTGTCCTTTAACAAATATTCTACATTAGTATTCACTACTATGAATGCTGTACCAAATTGTTACATAAAATCTCAAAATGCCATAAACCTTTAACTAAATTGTTACTGTATATAAAATGTCAAATATTGCAAATCATAGCATTTTAGTAAATCTAATTAAATAATCGTCTAGTAGTTCTAAATTTTACGGTCTGTATAACCAGGTCTGTATGGTCTGTACAACCAGGTCTGTATGGTCTGTACAACCAGGTCTGTATGGTCTGTACAACCAGGTCTGTATGGTCTGTACAACCAGGTCTGTATGGTCTGTACAACCAGGGCTTTCTACACAGTGGTTAATATTTGTCAATCCTTTGTCAAGTGTACACTGTACTTTTACACTGTACTTTTCAGAAATAAAGTTCGTAATTGTCATCTGTCATCTCGCACTTAATAACCTCCTCAAGTCACATTTCCTGATCAGCTGGGATGTGGTTAGTAAGTTGGACTGCGTGCGGCTAACAGCCTGGTTGATCAAGCCTTGATCCACTAGGAGACTGCTCTGGGACTGGGCCACAGGGGGCTTTGGCCCCCGAAAATATCCTTCAGATATTAGGTATCTCAGAGTGGTAACACAAGAGTGTAAACACAGTACTAAATTACGTAAACTATAGTGGTAACACCAGACAATACTAAAGTAACGTAAACTATCTTAATAGTAACAGCAGTCTGTAAATAGACAACACTACAGTAACGTGAACCATCTTAGAGTAGTAACAGCGGTCAGTGTAAACACAGACAATTTAAGTTACGTGAACTATCTTAGAGTGGGAATACCAGAATGTAAACAGGTTGCTACCAACTTTCTATTTCTGGAGTGTGATTACTCAAGAATAATGCCCAACCTTATGTAGTGTCATCAGTCTTGTAGTTTTCTGGGGGATGTATTATATCGTGGGCCAGAAATATAAACGTACGTGTTTATGTGCGTGTTTTTACAGGTTTGCACTCACCTATTTATAGTTCTGGGTTCAATTCTCAGTTCCTGGGTCAGCCTCTTAACCTCATACGACTGATTTCAAAAGTTTCCCGCCTCAAGGGACCCTGTCGTATCTAACCTTAAAACTGCATATGATGCTTTGTTAGGTAAGACACATATGCAACAGTTAGGTATCTTTATTTCGAAACGTTTCGCCTACACAGTAGGCTTCTCCAGTCGAGTACAGAAAAGTTGATAGAATCAGAAGAGACTTGAAGACGATGTAATCAGTCCATCACCCTTGAAGTTTTGAGGTGGTCAGTCCCTCAGTCTGGAGAAGAGTATTGTTCCATAGTTTCGGACTATGGAACAATATGATGCTTTACTCTCCCCACCTTGCCACACTTACTGAGTGAGTGTATAGCAAACCAGCATACAACACCAGTTATACAACAATGCAATGGACTTCTGGCGGGGCCAGAAGCTGAGTCTCAACCCCTGAAACCACAATTAGGCGAGTACAATAATTCTAACAGTGTCAATATTCAGCTGAGGATCAAGGGGTAAACTAAGGAGTGCCCATGACAGCTTCAAACTACACCCAGGACACCATCACACTAATACTGGGATAAAGAAGATTTAGCAAAATGAATCCCATTACTGAGTAAACTACTCCACCTAATGTTTACAGTCATTCAACAATAAATGAGCAAGACACGTGTAACAGCTAGGTATCTTTATACCTAACTATTGCACATGTGTCTTATTCATCTATTTATCGGTATTGTAAACCACGATTATATTCAATTACATTATTCAGTTGTATACTTAAGTTTACCGTGTATTCTCCCTATAGCCAAAAAAATTGGAAACGGAGGAAAAAGTTGTCTTTATAAAGTAACATTCTGTTTGCATCTTTGTCGAATGTAACTGTAACCAGAGCCCTGAGAAAGAGGGAGAGGAAGAAAGATGGGGAAGGAAGAAGGCAATGGGTGAAAAAGGGGATGAAAGATAAGTGAGTCAACCATTTTTGATTCTTACTTGATGTGTGTGTGTGTGTGTGTGTGTGTGTGTGTGTGATTTTTATTTTAGATCTTAAGATGAAGGTAGATCACCAGTAGTTCTCATTGGTGCAGAATCACGAGGACACTTAGTACTACTACTACTACTACCAGTAGTACTACAGCTGGTACTGTATTATCTTCCACCCATCCCCTAGTACCTGGTTCTGGTACTGTATTATCTTCCACCCATCCCCTAGTACCTGGTTCTGGTACTGTATTATCTTCCACCCATCCCCTAGTACCTGGTTCTGGTACTGTATTATCTGCGCTATTCTACCTAACACCAGCTGATTCTACATAACACCAGCTGATTCTACATAACACCAGCTGATTCTACATAACACCAGCTGATTCTACATACCATCAGCTGATTCTACATAAACACCAGCTGATTCTACATAAACACCAGCTGATGCATAACACCAGCTGATGCATAACACCAGCTGATGCATAACACCAGCTGATGCATAACACCAACTGGTGCATAACACCAGCTGATGCGTAACACCAGCTGATGCGTAACACCAGCTGATGCGTAACACCAGCTGATTCTACATAACACCAGCTGATTCTACATAACACCAGCTGATTCTACATAACACCAGCTGATTCTACATAACACCAGCTGATTCTACATAACACCACCTGATTCTGCATAACACCACCTGATTCTGCATAACACCACCTGATTCTGCATAACACCACCTGATGCATAACACCAACTGATGCATAACACCAGCTGATGCATAACACCAGCTGATGCATAACACCAGCTGATGCATAACACCAGCTGATGCATAACACCAGCTGATGCATAACACCAGCTGATGCATAACACCAGCTGATGCATAACACCAGCTGATGCATAACACCAGCTGATGCATAACACCAGCTGATGCATAACACCAACTGATGCATAACACCAACTGATGCATAACACCAACTGATGCATAACACCAGCTGATGCATAACACCAGCTGATGCATAACACCAACTGATGCATAACACCAGCTGATGCATAACACCAACTGATGCATAACACCAACTGATGCATAACACCAGCTGATGCATAACACCAACTGATGCATAACACCAACTGATGCATAACACCAACTGATGCATAACACCAGCTGATGCATAACACCAACTGATGCATAACACCAACTGATGCATAACACCAGCTGATGCATAACACCAGCTGATGCATAACACCAACTGATGCATAACACCAACTGATGCATAACACCAGCTGATGCATAACACCAACTGATGCATAACACCAACTGATGCATAACACCAGCTGATGCATAACACCAGCTGATTCTACATACCTGGAGAGAGTTTCGAGGCTTAACGTCCCCGCGGCTCGATCTGAGACCAGACCTTATGGTGGATCAGGGTCTGATCAACCAGGCTGTTACTGCTGGCCGCACGCAAACCGACGTGCGAACCACAGCCTGGCTGGTCAGGTACTGACTTTAGGTGCCTGTCCAGTGTCTCCTTGAAGACAGCCAGGGGTCTATTGGTAATTCCTCTTATGTATGCTGGGAGGCAGTTGAACAGTCTTGGATCTCTGACACTTATTATGTTGTCTTTCAGTGTACTCGTGACTCCCCTGCTTTTCATTTGGGAAATGTTGCATCTCCTGCCGAGTCTTTTGCTTTCATAGGGAGTGATTTTCGTGTGCAAGTTTGGTACTAATCCCTCTAGGATTTTCCATGTGTATATTATCATGTATCTCTCTCGCCTGCATTCCAGGGAATACAAATCAAGGGACTTCAACCGTTCCCAGTAATTTAGGTGCCTTATCGCACTTATGTGTGCTGTGAAAGTTCATTGTACACTCCAGGTCAGCAATTTCGCCTGCCTTGAAGGGGGCAGTTAGTGTACAGCAGTATTCCAGCCTAGAGAGAACAAGAGATACATAACACCAGCTGATTCTACACAACACCAACTGATTCTACACAACACCAGCTGATTCTACACAACACCAACTGATTCTACACAACACCAGCTGATTCTACACAACACCAGCTGATTCTACACAACACCAGCTGATTCTACACAACACCAGCTGATTCTACACAACACCAGCTGATTCTACACAACACCAGCTGATTCTACATAACACCAGCTGATTCTACATAACACCAGCTGATTCTGCATAACACCAGCTGATTCTACATAACACCAGCTGACTATACATAACACCAGCTGATTCTACATAACACCAGCTGATTCTACATAACACCAGCTGATTCTACACAACACCAGCTGATTCTACACAACACCAGCTGATTCTACACAACACCAGCTGATTCTACATAACACCAGCTGATTCTACACACCACACCAGCTGATTCTACACACCAGCATTCTACAGCTGATTCTACACAACACCAGCTGATTCTACACAACACCAGCTGATTCTACACAACACCAGCTGATTCTACACAACACAACACCAGCTGATTCTACACAACACCAGCTGATTCTACACACCAGCTGATTCTACACAACACCAGCTGATTCTACACAACACCAGCTGATTCTACACAACACCAGCTGATTCTACACAACACCAGCTGATTCTACACAACACCAGCTGATTCTACACAACACCAGCTGATTCTACACAACACCAGCTGATTCTACACAACACAGCTGATTCTACATAACACCAGCTGATTCTACATATTCTACATAACCAGCTGATTCTACACAACACCAGCTGATTCTACACAACACCAGCTGATTCTACATAACACCAGCTGATTCTACACAACACCAGCTGATTCTACACAACACCAGCTGATTCTACATAACACCAGCTGATTCTACATAACGCCAGCTGATTCTACACAACACCAGCTGATTCTACATAACACCAGCTGATTCTACATAACACCAGCTGATTCTACACAACACCAGCTGATTCTACATAACACCAGCTGATTCTACACAACACCAGCTGATTCTACACAACACCAGCTGATTCTACATAACACCAGCTGATTCTACATAACACCAGCTGATTCTACACAACACCAGCTGATTCTACACAACACCAGCTGATTCTACACAACACCAGCTGATTCTACATAACACCAGCCGATTCTACATAACACCAGCTGATTCTACATAACACCAGCTGATTCTACACAACACCAGCTGATTCTACATAACACCAGCTGATTCTACACAACACCAGCTGATTCTACACAACACCAGCTGATTCTACACAACACCAGCTGATTCTACACAACACCAGCTGATTCTACACAACACCAGCTGATTCTACACAACACCAGCTGATTCTACATAACACCAGCTGATTCTACACAACACCAGCTGATTCTACACAACACCAGCTGATTCTACACAACACCAGCTGATTCTACATAACACCAGCTGATTCTACACAACACCAGCTGATTCTACACAACACCAGCTGATTCTACACAACACCAGCTGATTCTACACACCAGCTGATTCTACATAACACCAGCTGATTCTACATAACACCAGCTGATTCTACACAACACCACCTGATTCTACATAACACCACCTGATTCTACACAACACCAGCTGATTCTACACAACACCAGCTGATTCTACATAACACCAGCTGATTCTACATAACACCAGCTGATTCTACATAACACCAGCTGATTCTACACAACACCACCTGATTCTACATAACACCACCTGATTCTACACAACACCAGCTGATTCTACACAACACCAGCTGATTCTACATAACACCAGCTGATTCTACACAACACCAGCTGATTCTACACAACACCAGCTGATTCTACACAACACCAGCTGATTCTACACAACACCAGCTGATTCTACATAACACCAGCTGATTCTACACAACACCAGCTGATTCTACACAACACCAGCTGATTCTACATAACACCAGCTGATTCTACATAACACCAGCTGATTCTACATAACACCAGCTGATTCTACATAACACCAGCTGATTCTACATAACACCAGCTGATTCTACATAACACCAGCTGATTCTACATAACACCAGCTGATTCTACATAACACCAGCTGATTCTACATAACACCAGCTGATTCTACACAACACCAGCTGATTCTACACAACACCAGCTGATTCTACACAACACCAGCTGATTCTACATAACACCAGCTGATTCTACACAACACCAGCTGATTCTACACAACACCAGCTGATTCTACACAACACCAGCTGATTCTACATAACACCAGCTGATTCTACATAACACCAGCTGATTCTACACAACACCAGCTGATTCTACACAACACCAGCTGATTCTACACAACACCAGCTGATTCTACACAACACCAGCTGATTCTACACAACACCAGCTGATTCTACACAACACCACCTGATTCTACACAACACCACCTGATTCTACACAACACCAGCTGATTCTACACAACACCACCTGATTCTACACAACACCACCTGATTCTACATAACACCAGCTGATTCTACACAACACCAGCTGATTCTACATAACACCAGCTGATTCTACATAACACCAGCTGATTCTACACAACACCAGCTGATTCTACATAACACCAGCTGATTCTACATAACACCAGCTGATTCTACACAACACCAGCTGATTCTACACAACACCAGCTGATTCTACACAACACCAGCTGATTCTACACAACACCAGCTGATTCTACACAACACCAGCTGATTCTACACAACACCAGCTGATTCTACACAACAGCAGCTGATTCTACATAACACCAGCTGATTCTACACAACACCAGCTGATTCTACATAACACCAGCTGATTCTACACAACACCAGCTGATTCTACACAACACCAGCTGATTCTACATAACACCAGCTGATTCTACACAACACCAGCTGATTCTACACAACACCAGCTGATTCTACATAACACCAGCTGATTCTACATAACGCCAGCTGATTCTACACAACACCAGCTGATTCTACATAACACCAGCTGATTCTACACAACACCAGCTGATTCTACACAACACCAGCTGATTCTACATAACACCAGCTGATTCTACATAACACCAGCTGATTCTACACAACACCAGCTGATTCTACACAACACCAGCTGATTCTACATAACACCAGCTGATTCTACATAACACCAGCTGATTCTACATAACACCAGCTGATTCTACATAACACCAGCTGATTCTACATAACACCAGCTGATTCTACATAACACCAGCTGATTCTACATAACACCACCTGATTCTACACAACACCAGCTGATTCTACACAACACCAGCTGATTCTACACAACACCAGCTGATTCTACATAACACCAGCTGATTCTACATAACACCAGCTGATTCTACATAACACCAGCTGATTCTACATAACACCAGCTGATTCTACACAACACCAGCTGATTCTACACAACACCAGCTGATTCTACATAACACCAGCTGATTCTACATAACACCAGCTGATTCTACATAACACCAGCTGATTCTACATAACACCAGCTGATTCTACATAACACCACCTGATTCTACACAACACCAGCTGATTCTACACAACACCAGCTGATTCTACATAACACCAGCTGATTCTACATAACACCAGCTGATTCTACATAACACCAGCTGATTCTACATAACACCAGCTGATTCTACATAACACCAGCTGATTCTACATAACACCAGCTGATTCTACACAACACCAGCTGATTCTACATAACACCAGCTGATTCTACACAACACCAGCTGATTCTACATAACACCAGCTGATTCTACATAACACCAGCTGATTCTACACAACACCAGCTGATTCTACATAACACCAGCTGATTCTACATAACACCAGCTGATTCTACACAACACCAGCTGATTCTACATAACACCAGCTGATTCTACATAACACCAGCTGATTCTACATAACACCAGCTGATTCTACACAACACCAGCTGATTCTACATAACACCAGCTGATTCTACATAACACCAGCTGATTCTACACAACACCAGCTGATTCTACATAACACCAGCTGATTCTACATAACACCAGCTGATTCTACACAACACCAGCTGATTCTACATAACACCAGCTGATTCTACATAACACCAGCTGATTCTACACAACACCAGCTGATTCTACATAACACCAGCTGATTGTACACAACACCAGCTGATTCTACACAACACCAGCTGATTCTACACAACACCACCTGATTCTACACAACACCAGCTGATTCTACACAACACCAGCTGATTCTACACAACACCAGCTGATTCTACATAACACCAGCTGATTCTACACAACACCAGCTGATTCTACACAACACCACCTGATTCTACACAACACCAGCTGATTCTACATAACACCAGCTGATTCTACACAACACCAGCTGATTCTACATAACACCAGCTGATTCTACACAACACCAGCTGATTCTACACAACACCAGCTGATTCTACACAACACCAGCTGATTCTACACAACACCAGCTGATTCTACACAACACCAGCTGATTCTACACAACACCAGCTGATTCTGCATGAATAACTATTATAAATTATTTTTAATTATTATTATTATTACAGTAGTAAGGAAAAGCTTTCTGTAGGAAAATAGAAGGTAATGAAATTTGATCCAAGAGGAAGGTAGCTCCATTTCCTTGGATCTTGAGCCCTACAGTCCTTCTTGCGGCTGTCATGCACCACTGAGCAAGATGCTTGTCGAGACGATGGTCGTTTGACCTGGTTTACCGTAGTACCGGTTTTGACCTTCTTAACCGGTATCTTGACCTGTGTCTTGACCTGCATCTTGATCTGCGGCTTGACCTGCATCTTGGCCTGTGTCTTGACCTTCTTCACCAGCATCTTGGCCTTTATCTAGACCTTCTTGACCTGCTTCTGGTCTGCTTCTTGACCACGATCAGCATCTTGACCTGCGTTTTGACCTACTTTAAACCATAACGCCAAGGACTGACGTTCTCGGTCGTTAACAGACCGAAGACCGAAAACGTCAACAGGTCAGACCACCATAAACTGAAGATGAAGTATATACACCGAGAGTTAAGCATATATACATTGAGACATATCTTTCAATATAAATACCTAGGTATATATGTACAGTGAGGTTTTAATGTCTGTTTTATGTATTAAATTATTCTTGATATTGATGTTCTTGATATAACACACACATCATATACATCCCTTGGATGGTAGTGGCTAGCTTATTGTGTACCACATATCCATCCCGTGGATGGTAGAGTAACAGCAGATGGATACACAAAAGATCCAAGACCAAGGCCCCAAAAGGGTTAACAGGAGTACATCTGGATATGGACATAAGCTTCACATTTTTCGTGTTACAAGCATATAAAGATGGCCAAAATGTGTGGGAAAGCGAGGGACGGCTGGAGGAGTGTGTAAATCAAGCACAGGCTGGACAGCCGGTACAGGTTGTGTTGACATGGATGGAAGACAGCCGGTACAGGTAGTGTTGACATGGATGGAAGACAGCCGGTACAGGTAGTGTTGACATGGATGGAAGACAGGCACTTGATGAAGACTGTAAACGTTTATCACAGATGTTTCGCTCTGTGTAGAGACTTACCATGACTTGATGAAGGTTCTACACAGGGAAAAATGTTGTCTTTCTACCTAAACTAACCATTAGCGTAAAGTTATTACGCGAGAAAATCTTCCATTTTTAAATGTTTACGAGAGCCAGAGAGGAAGAGAGCGAGAGAGACCTGGCCAACAGATGGCTCAACTGCAGTTAACAGCTCTTACCTTGTAAATAAAGCTAGGAACCTTAACATAACCTTGTAAAACCCTCTGTAAAAGAGAGAGAGAGAGAGAGAGAGAGAGAGAGAGAGAGAGAGAGAGAGAGAGAGAGAGAGAGAGAGAGAGAGAGAGAGAGAGAGAGAGAGAGAGAGAGAGAGAGGGAGGGAGAGAGAGAGAGAGAGAGAGAGGGAACGTCTTACCCTGGTGTATACCACCCTACTTGGCTACCACCCAAGAGTCAGAGGGTTGCTCACACCTGTCTGGACAAACAACCCATGGCCACCAAGGTAATGAATTTTATCATCAGAGCCTCTGCTAACACTCCAGCTCTGATACACTGAAAAGCATTCACAAGGTAATGTGAAATTAATGTCTCATTTCATATTTATATATATATATATATATATATATATATATATATATATATATATATATATATAAATATATATATATATATATATATATATATATAATGTGTGTGTACTCGACTAATTGTGGTTGCAAGGGTCGATTCACAGCTCCTGGACCAGCCAGGAGCTATGAATCGACCCCTGTGTGTGTGTTCATACATTTTACCACTGAACGTCTCCCACAAGGTAGGGTGACGAAAAAAAAAGAAAACGCATTTACCATATTTCTTTCAATAGTTATCTTGCCTATTGCAGACATCACAATTCAAATGACTCTCTGAACTGCAACATCCTCACCCCTCCTTCAGAGTTCAGACATTGTATTTTTTACCTCCAGGACTGAAATCCGACTAACCGGTATCCCTGAATCCCTTCGGAAACGTTCCTTTCCTCACACTCCAACAGCATGTCCATTAAAAACCACTTGTCTCTATTCACTCCTAATACGCTCTCACAAGGTTGCTGGATGCTCAAGCCCCGAAATATCAAAGCATTTTTACGCCCCTCCCCCTCTCCAATTGTTCTCGGGACGGCCCCGACCTCAGATTTAAACACTCTTCGTCAAACTATCTCCTCTCCACTCTGTTTACATGTCCGCCCCACCTCAACCTCCCCAATTATACCTCCCCTCTGAATTATACCTTTTGTAACCTGACACCGTCTTTTAATTTCTACGAAGTAAATTCACTGCATAAGTCTCAGCAGACAGTGCTCCCTAAGTTATCTCCACTGTTTCTATCCTCCTCCTCCTTGCTGCAACATTTAAAACATCGCCTCACACCCATATAAATGCAACACTATACTCTCGTAAATTTCCCTTTTTTGTCTCCACAGAAAAACTTCTTTCCTTTCCCAGATGCACCAACACTCCACCTACCTTTTTTCTTTATCTTGTTAATTCCGTCACTCGCCTGGTCTTCCACAGACCCATGTACCGACATGTCTTCTTCCAAATATCTCAATGCATTTACTTCTACCCTTCAAGCTGACATCCAATCTTTTACTACCTCAGTTTTTTGTTACCCTGATCTGTGTGCTTTTTTTTTTTCTACGTTCACTTTTAATTCCCATATTTTGCACACCCTCCTTAACTCCGACACCAAATTTTGCAACTTCAGTCTCGCAAAAGAACTTTGTCGTCGGCAGAGAGTGACCACGACAACTCCCTCCTGGAACCATGACCTTCTGCTGCTCACCCTAGCACTGCATTCTTTAATCTGCCCCATATTTTTTCGACCTCATTACCTGTACCGGGAGAAAACCCACGCAGACACGGTGGCAACGTGCAAACTCCACACACAGACTGTGGCCCCTGCCGGAAATATTTTTTCTCAACGTTATAACGAAACGACGTTACGTGAGGACTTACTGTACTCTCTGCAGCTCACCTATCTTCCAGTAGTTGTTTATGTCTTTCACTGTCTCCTTAAGTTCACTCACTTTCACTTCACTTTTACCCACTGATGTCATTCTATCTGTATTCCACCTGCCTATCTATTGCTTATTGATAATCTGATATCAACACCTTCTCTTACAGATATGTACATATATCCAGAAGTCTACCCATCAACATTTTATGTACCAACACACAGTCTAGCTAACTTTTGTTATTGCCTACGACATGTATTGCATATCTAGATATCCTCTTTTCTTAAAATAATTACTTGATTTCAAACTTCATTCTATACATATTTAGACGTCCCCCATTATCATTGATCCCTGGCACTCAAAACTTACCAAGTATACCATTTGCAACGATGTCATTCACTCTCCTCTATAATTCTCTCGCTCCAGAAGCACAAACACTATAACCTATTTCTCACATCCCCCCTTCATTTTAATCCGCATAATTCTTATATTTTTTGTCATAGTAGGTTATTTAATATTACCCTCATATCTTCTATATTTCTCTCAGATACACCCAATTTAACTCCGTTTACTCCGTCCCACTGAAATGATCCCACATCCTTTAAATTTGTTTCACTTAGTGATGGGACATCCAGCTTGTGTTCATTCATAACACACACACACACACACACATACACACACACACACAGGATGTTCCAGAGAGGGGACACAGAAACAAGAGGTCACATTTGGAAGTTGAAGACCCAGATGAGTCAAAGGGATGTTAGGAAGTATTTCTTCAGTAATAGAGTAGTTAGGAAGTGGAATAGCCTAGTGAGGTAGTGGAGGTAGGAACCATGCATAGCTTTAAGATGAGGAATGATAAAGCTCATGGAGCAGGGAGAGAGAAGACCTAGTAGCACTCAGTGAAGAGGTGGGGCCAGGAGCCCAGTCTCGACCCCTGCAATCACAATTAGGTGCGTACACAGCCTTAGAGTTGTCAGGAAGTGGAATAACCTGGAGACTGAAGTAGTGGAAGCAAATTCCATACATAGCTTTAAGAAGAGGTATGATAAAACTCATGGAGCAGGGAGAGTGAATTAGTATCGACCAGTGAAGAGGCGGGGCCAGGAGCTATGACTCGACCCCTGCAACCACAAATACGTGAATATAAATAGGCGAGTACACACACACATTATTGTTGCTGTTACTATATTTAAAACTAAAAATCCTAACGGCCAATCTCCAAATTCAAACAAAGAGAATGACAGAATGACCTTGGCAGCTTAAAGTGTGAGGCGAGAGAATAAGTTTACAAGGAACTCAGCTGTCACGTATCAGGAAGACCTTTATGTAATAGTCAGAGTAATATCAGTGGACGGGTGGTACTGTTGTGTTAGTCACATCAGAACTGGTGGTAACCAGAAGTAGAACCACTGGTACACACAGCTCTGTGACTGGCAGTGGAACCACTGGTACACACAGCTCTGTGACTGGCAGTGGAACCACTGGTACACACAGCTCTGTGACTGGCAGTGGAACCACTGGTACACACAGCTCTGTGACTGGCAGTGGAACCACTGGTACACACAGCTCTGTGACTGGCAGTGGAACCACTGGTACACACAGCTCTGTGACTGGCAGTGGAACCACTGGTACACACAGCTCTGTGACTGGCAGTGGAACCACTGGTACACACAGCTCTGTGACTGGCAGTGGAACCACTGGTACACACAGCTCTGTGACTGGCAGTGGAACCACTGGTACACACAGCTCTGTGACTGGCAGTGGAACCACTGGTACACACAGCTCTGTGACTGGCAGTGGAACCACTGGTACACACAGCTCTGTGACTGGCAGTGGAACCACTGGTACACACAGCTCTGTGACTGGCAGTGGAACCACTGGTACACACAGCTCTGTGACTGGCAGTGGAACCACTGGTACACACAGCTCTGTGACTGGCAGTGGAACCACTGGTACACACAGCTCTGTGACTGGCAGTGGAACCACTGGTACACACAGCTCTGTGACTGGCAGTGGAACCACTGGTACACACAGCTCTGTGACTGGCAGTGGAACCACTGGTGTACAGCTCTGTGACTGGCAGTGGAACCACTGGTGTACAGCTCTGTAAATGGCAGTGGAACCACTGGTATACACAGCTGTGACTGGCAGTGGAACCACTGGTATACACAGCTCTGTGACTGGAAGTGGAACCACTGGTACACAGCTCTCTGACTGGCAGTGGAATAACATGGGTAGTTAAGATAGAAACAGTACTAATTAAACAGGGATAGTTGTATTCTTGCCTTCCATCTACTCCCACAAGGACCTAACATAAGGAAGACCGCTGCAGCATGCCTACTGACCCGTACGAGGCAAGTTCAACTCAACACCCACACCTAGTAATGTTCCTGTTCAACCTACTTTTCAAGCTACCTGAAGACGCTACTCAGTAATTTGTTCCAATCATCCACTTCTACCGCCAAACCAATACTTCCCGATATCGTTTCTATATCTAAATCCTTCAACTTGAATCTATAGTTGCGAGTCCTGTCTTGATAAGATAAGATTTCGTTCGGATTTTTAAGCCCGGAGGGATAGCCACCCAGGATAACCCAAGAAAGTCAGTGCGTCATCGAGGACTGTCTAACTTATTTCCATTGGGGTCCTTAATCTTGTCCCCCAGGATGCGACCCACACCAGTCGACTAACACCCAGGTACCTATTTGCTGCTAGGTGAACAGGACAAGAGGTGTAAGGAAACGTGTCGAAATGTTTCCACCCGCCGGGAATCGAACCCGGGCCCTCCGTGTGTGAAGCGGGAGCTTTAGCCACCAGGCCACCGGGCCACCGTATTTACACCCCCGTTTTCTCTCCTGTAAATTCCATTCCATTTTTCAGATACAGAAAGGTATATTTTTTCTTCTCTTCTGTTGTCATGCCAGCAGTAGTCGGAGGAAGTGGAGAGTGGGGAGAGAGCCTGTTGCTTTTCTGTCCTCGACTTATACACCTAGATGATAGTCCTTATTCTAGGTAAACGTAGATAGTGCTTCTCAGGAGACAGCTTCAGTGTGGACTTTCAAGTTCTCTGCTGTTTTTCCCATGTAATCCCATGTTGCTGTTGTTAGAGCCTGTTGTTGTGGCTCCTCCTCCTCCTCCTCCTCCTGTTGGTGCTGCTTCTGTTCCTGTTGATGCTGCTGTTCCTGCTGATGCTGCTGCTGCTGCTGCTGTTCCTGTTGGTGTTGCTGCTGCTGTTCTTGTTGGTGCTTCCGCAACTAGTGCTGCTGCTGCTCCTGTTCTTGCTCATGCTGCTGCTATTCCAGTCGGCATTTCTGCTGCTGCAACTAGTGCTGCTGCTGTTTCTGCTGCTGCAACTAGTGGGGGTGGTGGTGATGCTTCTACTGCTGTTGCTGCTACTCCTGGTGTTAGAGCTGAAGGTTGCCGCCTTCTAGTGAACAGGTTTAGCGCTGAATTAAAATTCTAAGTTTGTGTTACCATCAGTTTAGCATCTCAAAATCGAATAGTCCAACACGCACGTTGCTTCCAAGCCTCAGTGTCAACTTCCATCTATCCCAGACAGCCCTGTTGTCTATCAGAGACAGAGCTCTGCTATCTGTCCTAGACAGAGCCCTGCTGTCTGTCCTAGACAAAATCCTGCTGTCTATCCTAGACAGAGCCCTGTTGTCTATCCGAGATAGAGCCCTGCTGTCTGTCCTAGACAGATCCCTGTTTATGGTTAGGGTCAAACAGCGCCTGAGGAATGCGAGGTAGTCAAATTTGACCCGAGGATGTTGAGACAGCTTCAATATCTTGGATGAAGAACCCTTCACCATCATCAAGGCACTTTCCTTGAAGGGACAAAGACCGGCGAGGACCACGCCCAAGATCCGGGAAGTAACGGAGACCAACCCACGCTTTGTTTGGTCTCTGACTCAAGTTTTGTTTGCTCCCTAACTCTCATTTGCTCCTCTCTCTTTCACTCTGCTAAAAGTTATACTAAATATACCATAGTATAGAATCCCTCTCACGGTGCTCGGGAAGTGGAATGACCTCTACGAAGAGGTAGTGGAGGCAGGCCCCATACATGGCTTGAAGAGTGGGTACGACAGGGCCTACGAAGCCAGGAGCTAAGACTCGACCCCAGCAACCACATACGAGTACCAACTCTCACCTCATCCCTATGGTTTTATGAAAGGGGAAACTATGCAGAACTGCATAACCTTTCTCACTGCCCACACTTCTACTGGTTTAACCACATTTATTGACCTATAATTTATTTATTTATTCATTTTTATTTGGACATGATGCATTTAATATCGCAAACAGAACTGTTATCCTACCTAACTAGCCAAAATTAATATTGGCGGTAGCCTACTCAGTTAGTATCCTCTGTTCTCTACCGAGACTTTAGAAGTGTCTAAAGAAATGTCCCTAGGTATACCGCAGGGGGGAGTTCTCAATCCCATGCTATTTGATGTCCTGATTAATGATCTAAATGCTCTACCTTCCTCACCTAGATATATAGCTATGCTGATGACATTGTGATCCATACAACAAGCATAGATGATTATCATTCTAAACAATGTTCAAATAATATGTATTTGACTAGGCCTCATCAGTGGCGTCCTGTAGCTCGATCGCAAGTGCACTCAGCTCACACACTGAGGTCTACGGATGTAATTCCCGATACGGCTGGAAAACATTAGGACGTGTTTCCATAAGAGACCTACCGTCCATGTTCACCCATCAGTAAAATGGGTACTTGGGTGTTAGTGGACTGGTGTGAGTCGCATCCTGGGACAAAACTGACCTAATTTGCCCGAAATGTTCAGCATAACAAGCGGTTGTCTATATAGTAGCATGTCACTGATGTCAGCTAGGCCCGTATACCTTGTACATGTACTTGTAGAAATAGATGTTATATTACCTTCATCTAAGACTAAGATACTGACACTCGAGCAACATCCTCCACCCATCTGTTTGCAGGGTGAAAACATCAGCTACGTTAAATCTTAGATATCTTGGTCCAGACGTATCCTTCAATAAATCCATCATACTACAACTAAATAAAAAGTGCAATGAAAGTCTCAAGGATCTCAGAGGTGTTGCTGGCTGCCACACCAACTATGGTGATAATGTAAGAATAGTGAGAATGATGTGCATAGCCTATATTAGATGGTTAATTGAAAATGCTGCGCCCATGTTAATGTTAGCTAAAGAAAATTGTCTTCGACCTCTGGAGTTAATGCAAAACAAAGTCCTCAGAATTATTCTTGTCTGTCCAAACACTACCAAGGTTTTTAAAACAAGAAAAGTTTGATGTTTCTTGTATCAGTGACAGAATTATTCAGATTAACCCTGTACTTGGTATTAAAATAAGATATTAACCAGACACTGTCAACATAAGTCTTGCTGAATGTCTAGGAGTAAAACACAAATTTAAATGGACTGAGAAAACATGAAATTATATTAAATTTTAGACTCGCAAACTCGATCACTGCAGACAACAATAGTAATCCCTTCCTTAAATCACTTGCTAAGGCAAATGGCTTAACTGTTAGTAATAATATATCACAAATTATATACACTGATGAGTGTAAGCAGGAGTCTAGTGGCAGAGTTGCGGATGTTCTTGTTGTCACCTCCCTAGATAAGAGCTATACCATGTTAAGTTAGGCATAAGAATTAACAAGTGGGAGCCTACACTGCAAATTGAGCTGTTTGTCATGCTTGTGGCACTAAAGTTAACTTATGACCTTGAGCTTCACTCATTGATTATTATTGGTTCTATGTCATCACTGAAGGCACTTGACTTACATAATTCGAAGACCATGGTTGCTCAAGAAGCCAGGCGTGTGTGTGTGATTAAGTCGAAATAAACGACTTTCAATGAATAAACAGAAAGATGAACAAAAGGCTCGAACTATGGTCCCATAATTGACAGGTCCATCGCTATACCACTTCGGTTGCTGGGTTTCTAATAGGGAAGATTCGGAACTAGTAATTAGTGTATATTCCGTCAGAGGCACCAACTGTAACCAGTGTGAACTCCTCTCTTCAGCCTAGGAAAGAGATGAACCTGTCAATTTTAGAACCACGGTTCGAGCCTGTCGTCCATCCTACTTATACATACATATAAGCAAGCCAAGCTACGGGGAGAGGAAATCTTCCACCCCCCATGGCTTGTCTTGCAGAATTAAAATCGCCCCTCTGCGATTGTTTATATATATATATATATATATATATATATATATATATATATATATATATATATATATATATATATATATATATCTATATATATATATATATATATATATATATATATATATATATATATATATATATATATATATATATATATATATATATATATATATATATACATACATACATTAATGTACAATTGTTATAGATTCCATCACACACTGACTTACTCCTGTCCTCCACAATAAAATTTATAAATTAACCCGAGTACCTTGAAGAAAAATGTAGAATATAATTTTGGAGTACCTGTGTCAAGCATTAACAATATTGGGAGAGAAATAAATAATGATTCTGAATGTCAAAGGATTGCAGTTAGAAGACTGAGTGAATATATCACTCGCTATAACATGAACGTAAATAAACATATATACGGAGCAACTTGCAGTGTAAACAGACTAACTGATGTTATAGTAGGCAGGGTAAGGCTTAGTTACAAGTATTTCTGGCAGTTTGGCAGACGCACGATGATCGAACTAAATGCAAAGTATGTGGTCTACCTTATGGTTACTTTCTTGAACGCTATATGATTAGTTGTCCACTTATTAACTAATAGATATAGAAAATATAACATTTGTGATATATCAAGGTATCTTAAAGAAAAGATACCAGACATTTTAAGCAAATATCCTAAATTTTCTTGCAATAAAATGAAATATAAATGACAGATGTATCCAGATGTACTCTTAACACTTTTTTGTGTGTAATTCCATATGCTTTTTCGCTATCCGCCACAGGATGGATATGGAGTGCGCAACAAACTAGCCACTTTCAGCGGAAAATCCAAATTACAACCTACTCTCCTGACTTTCCTTATCTCAAACACGTAGATCACAGTTGATAGTCCTTAGTCTAGAAAGACGTAGATAGTTCTCAGAAGATAGAATAGTTGTGAACTTGTAATAATGTTGGAAGAATTACCGACAATGTTAGGTAAAACGGCACAAGTGCAACTAATAAGACATTTTACTGTGGCAACGTTTCGCTCTCCAGAAACTTTAAGACGTATCGACTTAACAAAGCTCTTGGAGAGCGAAACGTTGCCAAAATAAAATGTCGCATTAGTTGCACTTGTGTCCTCTTGTCTAACAGGTCTGGATTAACTCCACCCCTGTCTGTCTCTCCCATGTATACCCTCTCTCTCTCTATCTATTTCTCTCTCTCAATTTCCCACGTTTGTACAAACACATGGAACTCTGATATACAAGTCAACGAGGTTTCCTCTCAGCAAAATTATCTTAGAGCACAACACAAATTCCTGGAAGGAATCACAACACTAAAAGCATATTTATGATAAGTTTTCTGTGAAGACAGTAATCAATCTTGTGTTGACATATTAAGAAATTAATTTGTAGTCTTGTGTGTGTGTACTCACCTATTTGTACTCACCTATTTGTGGTTGCAGGGGTCGAGTCACAGCTCCTGGCCCCGCCTCTTCGCTGATTGCTACTAGGTCCTCTCTCTCCCTGCCCCATGAGCTCTATCATACCTCGCCTTAAAACTATGTATGGTTCCTGCCTCCACCACATCACTTTCTAGGCTATTCCATGGCCTGACTACTCTATGACTGAAGAAATACTTCCTAACATCCCTTTGATTCATCTGAGTCTTCAACTTCCAATTGTGACCTCTTGTGTCTGTGTCCCATCTCTGGAACATCCCGTCTTTGTCCACCTCGTCTATTCCGCGCAGTATTTTATATGTCGTTATCATGTCTCCCCTGACCCTCCTGGCCTCCAGTGTCGTCAGGCCGATTTCCCTCAACCTTTCTTCATAGGACAATCCCCGTAGCTCTGGGACTAGTCTTGTTGCAAACCTTTGCACTTTCTCTAATTTCTTGACGTGCTTGACTAGGTGTGGATTCCAAACTGGTGCTGCATACTCCAGTATGGGCCTGACGTAGATGGTGTACAGAGTCTTAAACGAATCCTTACTGAGGTATCGGAACGCTATCCGTAGGTTTGCCAGGCGCCCGTATGCTGCAGCAGTTATCTGATTGATGTGCGCCTCAGGAGATATGCTCGGTGTTATACTCACCCCCAGACCTTTTTCCTTGAGTGAGGTTTGCAGTCTTTGGCCATCTAAACTATATTGTGTCTGCGGTCTTCTTTGCCCTTCCCCAATCTTCATGACTTTGCATTTGGCAGGGTTAAATTCAAGGAGCCAGTTGCTGGACCAGGCTTGTAGCCTGTCCAGATCTCTTTGTAGTCCTGCCTGATCCTCGTCCGTGTGTGTGTGTGTGTGTGTGTGTGTGTGTGTGTGTGTGTGTGTGTGTGTGTGTGTGTGTGTGTGTGTGTGTGTGTGTGTGTGTGTGTGTGTGTGTGTGTATGTGTGTGTGTGTGTATGTGTGTGTGTGTGTGTGTGTATGTGTGTATGTGTGTATGTGTGTGTGTGTGTACTCACCTATATGTGGTTGCAGGGGTCGAATCATAGTGTGTGTGTGTATGTGTGTGTGTGTGTGTGTGTGTGTGTGTGTGTGTGTGTGTGTGTGTGTGTGTGTGTGTGCGTGCGTGCGTGCACACGCATGTGTGTGTGTGTGTGTGTGTGTGTGTGTACTCACCTATATGTGGTTGCTGGGGTCGAATCATAGTGTGTGTGTGTATGTGTGTGTGTGTGTGTGTATGTGTGTGTGTGTTTGTGTGTGTGTGTGTGTGTGTGTGTGTGTGTGTGTGTGTGTGTGTGTGTGTCAACATTACGAAACACGACTCATTCCACTGAGGTTTCATTCACCCACTCTCCCTTTCATTACTATCCCTCCCTGCCTGCCTCCCTCTCATTCTCCCTTTCATTACTATCCCTCCCTGCCTCCCTCTCACTCTCCCTTTCATTACTATCCCTCCCTGCCTGCCTCCCTCTCATTCTCCCTTTCATTACTATCCCTCCCTGCCTCCCTCTCACTCTCCCTTTCATTATCCCTCCCTGCCTCCCTCTCACTCTCCCTTTCATTATTATCCCTCCCTGCCTCCCTCTCACTCTCCCTTTCATTATTATCCCTCCCTGCCTCCCTCTCACTCTCCCTTTCATTACTATCCCTCCCTGCCTCCCTCTCAATCTCCCTTTCATTACTATCCCTCCCTGCCTCCCACTCTCACTTTCATTACTACCCCTCCCTCCCACTCCCCCTTTCATTACTATCCTATCCCTCCCTCCCACTCTCCCTTTCATTACTATCCCTCCCTCCCACTCTCCCTCCCTCCCTCCCACTCTCCCTTTCATTACTATCCCTCCCTCCTACTCTCCCTTACATTAATATCCCTCCCTCCCACTCTCCCTTTCATTACTATCCCTCCTTCCCACTCGCCCTTTCATTACTATCCCTCCCACTCTCCCTTTCATTACTATCCCTCCCTCCCACTCTCCCTATCATTACTATCCCTCCCTCCCACTCTCCCTTTCATTACTATCCCTCCTTCCCACTCGCCCTTTCATTACTATCCCTCCCACTCTCCCTTTCATTACTATCCCCCCCTCCCACTCTCCCTTTCATTACTATCCCTCCCTCCCACTCTCCCTTGCATTACTATCCCTCCCTCCCACTTTCCCTTTCATTACTATCCCTCCCTCCCACTCTCCCTTTCATCACCATCCCTCCCTCACTCCCACTCTCTCTCTCCTCTGTCTCATGTATAATTCCTGTTGCCTCCATTCTGGGATGATGGAGATATCTTCAAATTCCATTCATCCACTGCATGGGATAGACTGTCCTGGAAAATAACAATTCCCAAGTGATAGTAACTCCAGCTCTGCTGGAAGCAAACCTTTGAAGCTGCCGCAGCTGATAAACCTTTACTGGAATACTTGACGATATCCTCATTGATGATTTAGACATTTATGCAACACTTGGGTGTCTTGATTGTGGAGACGTTTCGACAACCAGTGGCTTCCTCAGTGCAATACAAAGAATGGGTGAAGATCTGAGGAGTCTAAGGTAATCAGTCCCTCAGCCTGGAGTTGATGTGTTCAGTCCATCAATCTTAATGGACTAATTATATCTTCACTGTACTACACCTGTTACCTCTGTATCTGACTGAAGAAGCCTAGTGTAGGAGAAACTTCTCAATAATAAAGACATTAACTGCTTGACATGTGTCTTAATTATCTACACGATATCTTCACTGCCCTACAAGTCTCCCATCTCAGGCTCACGCATTTCAGCTCCTAGCATGAACCTCATCTTGCGTGACGGAATATAAAACACACCAGCCCCGTTCCCACTGTGCAACTACCATATACAACAGGGTACCAACACACTGCTAGTGTATCCGAATCTTGCTACGTCAAAAAGCACCCGTCACTACGCAAGCACACACCTACTTTTACCACCACTATCTCCCTAAGACAGAACCAGTGCTAAACAGGTTCTGCCAGTAACCCAGTATACTCTGAACGGGCAGTACCAGTAGGCCTATAGTGAGTAACTATAACGAAGATCAGTTGTAACGCTTATAAATAACCTTCACTTTTCAGGGGAAAACTTTGGGTGATGTTTCGGTCCGTCCTTGACTATTTTCGGTCCAAGAAGGATAGAAACGTTAACTATAATTTCCCGTAAAAAGTGAGGGTTATTTGTGAATTGTTCCAGTCACGGTATTGTGGGTTATTTGTGAATTGTTCCAGTCACGGTATTGTGGGTTATTTGTGAATTGTTCCAGTCACGGTATTGTGGGTTATTTGTGAATTGTTCCAGTCACGGTATTGTGGGTTATTTATGAATTGTTCCAGCCACGAAACTGTGACTTTTATTCTCCTTGGTATTAAGGTAGTTACGTAAAGCATGCTTCACCAGTTCTCTTCTAGCATTTTGATACCGGTAAAGGTATCAGGTATCAGCTTTGATACCGGTAAAGGTATCAGGTATCAGCTTTGATACCGGTAAAGGTATCAGGTATCACCTTCGATACCTGTGAAGATATCACCGGTATGAAAACTGAGTGATGTTATCAAAGTGCTACGCTATTTTAAAGTCTTTCCTATTTTTAAATAGCGATATCCTTCAAAGGTTCACTTCTTCTCAAACTGTAAAAAAATTTTGATTAGTTTACCCTTAAAATAAATCTTACAATCTTTAATAATTGACCCTCAAAACAAATTTTTAAAATCTTTAATGGTTTACCATGAAGAAGCACATTTACAGTATATTTAATAATTTACTATGAAGAAGTACATTTATAATTTTTTAATAGTTTACCATAAAGTAACAACCACATAAACGTCAATAGTTTACCATAAAGTAACAACCACATAAACGTCAATAGTTTACCATAAAGTAACAACCACATAAACGTCAATAGTTTACCATGAAGTAACAACCACACAAAGTTCAATAGTTTACCATGAAGTAACAACCACACAAAGTTCAATAGTTTACCATGAAGTAACAACCACACAAATTTCAATAGTTTACCATGAAGTAACAACCACACAAACTTCAATAGTTTACCATGAAGTAACAACCACACAAACTTCAATAGTTTACCATGAAGTAACAACCACACAAACTTCAATAGTTTACCATGAAGTAACAACCACACAAAGTTCAATAGTTTACCATGAAGTAACAACCACACAAACTTCAATAGTTTACCATGAAGTAACAACCACACAAACTTCAATAGTTTACCATGAAGTAACAACCACATAAACGTCAATAGTTTACCATAAAGTAACAACCACACAAATTTCAATAGTTTACCATGAAGTAACAACTACACAAACTTCAATAGTTTACCATAAAGTAACAACCACACAAACTTCAATAGTTTACCATGAAGTAACAACCACACAAACTTCAATAGTTTACCATAAAGTAACAACCACACAAATTTCAATAGTTTACCATGAAGTAACAATTACACAAACTTCAATAGTTTACCATGAAGTAACAACCACACAAACTTCAATAGTTTACCATAAAGTAACAACCACACAAATTTCAATAGTTTACCATGAAGTAACAACTACACAAACTTCAATAGTTTACCATGAAGTAACAACCACACAAACTTCAATAGTTTACCATAAAGTAACAACCACACAAATTTCAATAGTTTACCATGAAGTAACAACTACACAAACTTCAATAGTTTACCATGAAGTAACAACTACACAAACTTCAATAGTTTACCATGAAGTAACAACCACACAAATTTCAATAGTTTACCATGAAGTAACAACCAGTTCAATAGTTTACCATGAAAAAACAACCACACAAACTTCAATAGTTTACCATGAAGTAACTGCTTTACGATCTTTAAAAGTTCACCTAATGAACTTACCTAGGACTGGGAGAGCTTTAACTAGTGCTCAGCTTAGTTCAAGTTAGCTAAGAACTCTTAGCTCGCAACTTTAGTACTGTTCAAATATTTTGTTCAAATTCAGTAACGACACTTAGATAACGTCACCTTGAACTAGTTTGCTAGGAACACCTGGTTAGTTTACCCTGAGTAAACTTTCAGTCTCCTGTAGTTTATTCAAGACCAACACACACACACACACACACACACACACACACACACAGAGGAGCTGTGACTCGACCCCTGCAACCACAAATAGGTGAGTACACACACACATACACACAGCTTATGGAGCAGAGAGAAAGTGGATCTAGTAGCAATCAACGAAAAGGCGGGGCCAAGAGCTGTGAATCGACCCTTGCAACCACAAATAGGTGAACATACACACACACAGGTGACTAGGCTACACAGTCCTAGGCAAACTACTAATTACATGTTGATTAACAGTTCCTGCTCCAGGTAAACAGGTAGAACAGGTGTACCGAGTACACGCAAGAATGTAGCCACGACTCAGGCTTAAATATTACGTAATAAACAAGACGAAAATGCGAAGACAAACGTTGATAAACTGATAAATAGAATAAATGAATTAATAATCTAATAAATGTGGCATACACAAATTATATATATATATATATATATATATATATATATATATATATATATATATATATATATATATATATATATATATATATATATATAGCGTTTTTGGCTTAAATAGTAACGCTCTTCTTGCCGAATAAGGCAAGCGAAAATTTGTGTATGCAATAATTTCGCAAAAATAATTCTGAACCTAACGAAAAAAATAGATTTCTTTGTGTTTGTTAATTATTAAATTACTGTAAACTTGTCTAAAATATATTTAGTTGGATTAGGCTAAATTAAATTGCGCTTGTTATAATAAGGTTAGATAAGTTTCTAAGGTTCTTATGGTACAAAATTATTAATTTTTACATTAACATAAATGAAAAAACATATCTTTAAACGTACAAGAGAATTTTTTTTTAGAAGAGACTTAATTTTAAACGAGTTCCTGCTACTTGACCAGTTTTACCTATTCGACACGACATAGGGGGTAGCTCCTGTTCCTTGGATCAAGAGCCCTTCACCAGCATCCCCTGAAGGCTAGTCAATGTATGTTCTTGTATATTACCCAGAAAATTTAAACACAAAAGTCATCTCTTTCAATATCTGGAGCGTGCGTGTGCGCGCGCGCGCGCTCTTACCTAGTAGTGGTTGCTGGAATCGAGTCACTGCTCCTGGCTCCGCTTCTCGTGGTTGCTGGAATCGAGTCACTGCTCCTGGCCCCGCTTCTCGACTACATACTAAGTCACACGCTATTCTTGGCCTCATGACACCAATTATACCTACTCATCAAGATCATTCCACTGCCCGATTACTAAAAGTTTGAGTCTTTGTCCATCAGTGCATTAATATTATAATCAAGGGGAAGCGCTAAACCCGTAGGATTATACAGCGCCTGTGGGGAGATGGAAGGTATTCAGGCTTAATTCAGGGAATTGGAGCACAGATCCAGTTCCCTAGATCAAGAGCCCCTCACCAGCATCAAGGAACCTCCTTTGAGGGGGGGGGTCCATCAGTGCAGCCTCGTTCTCCTTCCCTTTAAGTCTGCCCTATTATGTACGTCCTAATATTTTCTTTTATCTTTCTGTCTTCCAGAACTGTAAGAGTTACTTAAGTTTATTTAGGCACAGGTACACATAAGTGCTATTGTCATAGTGTAATTTACCTAAGTTAACCCCCCAAAAAAACGGTCAGACAAAGACTTTTCTCTGTGTCATGTTGCCTCTTACAACATGCACTAGTCTGTGGATTATAGCTACTGCATATTTCTCAGATGGGAGATGCCAACTGGTGCTGCATACTCTATACCTGGAGAGGGTTTCGGGGGTCAACGCCCCCGCGGCGCGGTCTGAGACCAGGCCTCGTGGTGGATCAGGGTCTGATCAACCAGGCTGTTACTGCTGGCCGCACGTAAACTGATGTACCACAGCCCGGCTGGTCAGGTACTGACTTTAGGTGCCTGTCCAGTGCCTCCTATATACAAATAACCCGCACATGGGAGAATGTGTGACTAGTTAATGGTCCAACATACAAATAACCCGCACACAGAAGAGAGAAGCTTGTGTGACTTTGTAAATGGTCCAAGTCGCACCGAAACGTCTGTCAGCTTAGTTACCCCCACGACACGTCATCCTAAGTTTCTTTCTTCTATGTGTGGATTATTTGTATATTGTTCCAGTCACGGAATTGTGCCTTTTTATTCTTCGTTATTGGTCCAACTTGGACCGAAACGTCATGTTTCATTCTCGTATGTGCTGGTTAATTGTATATTGTTCCAGTTATGGTATTGAACATTTTTATCCTTTCTGCATATTCTATGATACGTCTATTGTACGTCAGGCACGTATATAGTCCTGAATGACTCCCCGAGGTACCTAAATGCCGTTCTTAGGTTTACGAGGAGTGTATACGCAGCTAAGGTTACTGGAGTGAAGAGCGCCGCCGCTGATGTGCTCGCTATGATGCTGTGCCCTACGGCCTCTTTAGTGAGGTTCCCAGCGGGTCCGCCCATTCATTATATTTCTACGCAACAAGGGCACCTCATGAGCTACGGCAACTCGGCAGTGCCTACAATTTCACAAATTGATTTATCTCAGGTTGACAAACAATCCAGATGACTAAAATCAAGAAAGTTGCCTGTAGAGTTGGCACAGTCAGTATCATCAGTGTGTGTGGGTCTGTACAGTAACCAAATTTTACATAGAGTTGTTGATGCAGGGATCAATCCATATCTCCCGGCCCCGACTTGTTAAAAACTACAATCTACCAACGTAAATTTTAGCCTCCAGGGTCAATCCTTCCTAACATATTTACTCTTTCAACTGTGATGTTTATACAATGTGCTTCCACTGCATCTTTCTCATATTCTTTCCACTGAACAAGTCCTTCCCAATGAAAATACACTGACTTACATGATACACAAACTTTAATGTGTATATCTTGGTGTATTCTGTATATAATGAAGTACACCTCTCAATGTATATATATACTAAGATGTACACTTCTCATTACACACATACACACACACATATATATATATATATATATATATATATATATATATATATATATATATATATATATATATATATATATATATCTTATATATATATATACACAGATGTACACCTCTCAATGTATATACAGTGATAAGCACCTCTCACTTTACGTGTACTTATTCTCATTGCATATATACTGAGATGAAATAAGATCACAGTAAACAGGTGATATCACAATATGCAAAATAACCACTATGAAAAAAAAGTGAATTTCCAAGCTTTTTCGCTATTTCTCAAATTATCAGCTAGGCCTGTATACCTTGTACATGTACTTGTAGAAATAAAGATTATTATTATCCACGAATTCCTCGATAATGTGAAAAATCACGAATGCGCCTTGAAATTCACTTTCTTTTTACAATGGTTATTTTGAATACTGAGAGA